>NW_025944517.1:0-584 GCF_000764305.2 Hyalella azteca
AAAATGTAAGAGAAAAATTCCGGCAATGTGCGCTCTGGTGCAGATTTTTTTCATCAATGCATCGGCAATCGTGAAACTATGAGTTGAATTTGAAATTTTTGCCGAACCTTATTTTCAATTTTATTTCAGGGTGCGGAGAAACTGTGTTTGTGCTCCAAAATAATGAAATGTATCGTAAATGATAGTTACATGGCAAAAATTGTAGTTTAAATTTATTTATATGAAACGAAAAAATATTATTGCGTCTTCTAATACGATATACCCATTGCGTCCAGGGTTGGAATAATGAACATAAATAGCAGTTTAACATCGTAAAAATAAATCTATGTTAATAAATAAATAAATAAAAAATGTACTGGAGATATAAAATGAAATTCAACTAATATTTCGAAACGGGACACTTGCTGATTTATCTTTTTTCAGTTACCGAGTACGAATCATCAATAAAAATTGCAAGCTGAATGACCTCATTTCTATAATACTTATGTTTCCAAATTCTTGACCGCAGGAATAACCTGCCGTTTCTAATAGCTCCTCCCCAGCAACTGCGCTCTGGCAACATTTCCCGTGCCATTTATAGCGGG
>NW_025944518.1:0-347 GCF_000764305.2 Hyalella azteca
GATTGGTTAATGCCATGGGAAATATACTAGTTCAACCATGGGGAAATGTTGAAGTACAGTTCCGCAGATTAGGCTTGTTGCAAGTTGCAACCGCTCTCTCGTTAATGCACTAATATATGTCATCAAATGTTATTTTCCCGCTTGAATATTTGGCCAATAATCAATTGCACAAAATTTGGCTGGAGACCATAAATAATGTTACAAGCACTGCCTTTACATGGAATCGGGCAGTAGATTTAACACGTAGGCGAAAGCTGGACCCTGCTACAAATATGGCGGCCGACCCACAATGCATCTGGCGATTCGGTGCCGTGTCATCAAATGTTATTTTCCCGCTTCAATATATG
>NW_025944519.1:0-265067 GCF_000764305.2 Hyalella azteca
CCAGCTGCAGCACGCAGCCCGCCCGCAGTTGTGGAGTAGAATTCGTGGGGGAAGGTGTAGTGACCTTGACGCTCCAATTATGACAGAGCGCTCCAATTTCCCAAAAGCTCATGTTCTTTTATTTATACTATGGAATGCCACCTTGGTCGGAATATACCGCGTTTACCCTACCAGCATTATCATACATAAGAAATTGATTTAAATCTTGAGAAAATTAGGAAATTAAAAATGAACTGATTCTAAAAAGTCTCTGGTTTGTCACTATGCCTGTTTGAGCCACGAGATTTCAGAAACAAGTAGGAAAATTCCAATCCTGGGCCTGCCGCCACAAAGATTGCCTTGGTTTGGCTTGATTGGCTTGGTAAAAGCCTCTAAAAGGTTGTGGAAACATTGGATGATTCTTAAATATTATATAATTCTAAAAAAGGAAATTCATAAACTTGAACAAAATTTTTCAAAGAAGACTTACAACAGTTGTGATTGGAGCACTTGGTTCTTTGCCCATCAATATAACATCTCGCCGACGCCGTTCATGTCCCTTGAGAACATTAACGCCAATCAAACGTTGTTGAACACGGCCAGCCAATTCATTTCTAGCAGTAACTAAATCCTTGCATTGAGTAACTGAAATTAAATTTGTAAATACAAATAAAAGCATCAATTTAATAATAAAAGCCATAGCTAGCAATTCATTTTACCACAACACAATCTGACTGGCACCCAGCTTGTAAGCAATCCGACTCCGGTGTCGCGGATTATAATTCGTCATTAGATTAAATATATTTAAATATGTGCGTCGTACAACTTAGTTATGCATTTGCTCATATAAACAATATTTACTTGGGAAAAAGTTTTTTTTCTTAGCATTAACCTATCTAGATTTCCAATTAAATTATTATTGATACGAAAATATCACATCATTATGCGGAGTAGCTCAAATCAATTTTTTTACAAAATAAACAGACTAAATAAAATTGATCATGAATATAAATTTGATTTTATGGTTGCAGCATCAAGTACAACTTATATTCTGGAGCTTTCAAAATTTATGAAAAACGGTCAATTCATTCCGAAAATTTACGAAAACCGGGATGTAAGAAATTTCTCTTTTCCGTGTTGACGAAAATGCCATACCTGTGGCTTGCGCGGAAACAGTGAAATATTTATATATTCTCAAGTGAGTGATGCAAGTACTAATTTTATCACGCCTAGTTCCTGATTATTTTTTAAATAAATGGTTTTAATTTTTGTTTGACCCATTTTGGATATTGTCCTATTAAATTTGACAATTTATTATAATTTGGAGATTTGCAGACTTACAAGTTTGAGTTCATTGTTTGTTTTCATTTTTGCGAGATGTTCTGTGAGCATCTGGCAAAAATCCACTCATTCCACTGCAAGCTTCATATCAGCAGCCATATAGCATTTCTTCTGTATCTGTAAGCTTACAGGACAGCTTGTAATTTCAAACCATTTTAATTGGGTCAAGTGAACTTACTACAGAACATGCCTGAAAAAGAAAGGAAGATTTTAGTGAGAACAACATATTTTTTTAGAGAAATATATCACAGTAAATAATCACACAATATATCAATTACTTTTTATTCTATGTTTCCCAGTGCACAATTCTATCTGTGACATTCTATGCACAATTCTGTGATGAGCAATGAATGAATGATGCATTAATTTTTTGTTAGCTATGTGAAATTTTTTCTGCTGAGCTGAGAATTTTAGAGAAAGATAAATGTAATGAAAATTTGTTGTTGTTAATTGGTTTTTTGTTAACTGGAGTCTGGAGCCTTTTCTAATCAATGTTCTACTGTTAATGCTTTTTTACCAGGGTGCAGAGGCGGGAAGCAGCGTCGCCAATATATGGGTTTTTAAGGCCAAATTGTTGTCAACCATTTTCAAGATGCGTCGCCGGGTTATTTTTAATGAAGAGCCATTTACGCTGAGTAATGGAAAACTATTTACAAGCCATGAACTTATTTACAAGGTTGCATGCATGTGTTACCCCAAATAACTAATTTTACCCTAAAAACAGTCTGATTGTATAGCAATTAGCAAGTATCAACTGAACAAGTGATAATGCAGTCTGACTGCTCTAATGTGACCACAATAATGCAATCATAAACTTGTTGTTTACATTTGCTTAGGCCTTAGGATATTATGGCAGGAAGCCGGGAGGCGGGAGCTCATCACAACTAATTTCCGGACAAGCTTCACTGCATCCTGATCCATCCAACGTACTGGAAACCCACACTCAGGATGATGTATGTTTTCGGTGAATTTTCCCGCGCGTTTTCACTTTTTTTAAGCTATTGCTGTGCACAGTTGGCACAATGTAATGAAAATTGATTCTCTTCGCGCACGTGTTTGTGCAATCTCGGCCATCAATTCTACATCACGCTGTCGCGCACGAGCAGTTTGTGGAGGAACAGACGTAATACTCAGTACAGTATGCCTTTAATTATCTTTCATTAATATATGATTTTTCTTGATACGGAAATTTGGTGAATGAGAAATCTAGAACTTTATTTTAGAAGAAATTTTCTCCAAAGTCATATGGCAACACTGAACACTGTCTGTTTACATTTCGTATGTATAATAGCCGCAGTTTACGATTACCGTACGTTCCGTATCCGACAAGGCAGACAAGCGGAAGAGTCAGAAGTAACCCGGACATGTCTTACATTTTATTATTGTCAGTTTAACTCGCGTAGTCAATATACTCGCGTATATTGTCGACTAAAATAGTAGAACTATTTTAGCTTTCTAAAGTATAGCGCACGGCGCATTTTTTTACCAGCATAGTATGGCGCACCGCGCAGGTCGTTAAAATGACAAAATAAATTCCCGCACACCTGGCACATCTTCCTGACCACCATGGTCAGGAAGATGTGCCAGGTGCGTGGGAATTTATATTGTCATTTTAACGACCTGCGTGGTGCGCCGTACTATGCCGGTAAAAAAATGCGCCATGCGCCGACAGCGCCGTACTTTTAGAAAGCTAAAATAGTTTAAATATGGACGCGGGGCAATGCAAATTACGTAATCACACTGACCGTACACACAAACGTGTATCCGCATTGTGTTGTGGTTGGATACGAGTTAACTAGATTGCTAAAGTTCGTACTGTTGACTCATACCCTACTTGCCGCAACCAGTCCAGACTCCAGTCATTCATTACAAGGCACCGATGGCACATCTAGAGCCATGTTGCCTTCTTTAGTTTTGTAATTCGTGTCCAATTGAATTGTGATCTATGAATGAATATTCATAACTGTGCTGACTCTTAGAACCTGAGTTGACGCGTTAGCAATCTAGTTAACTCATATCCAACCACAACACAATGCGGATACCTACACGTTTGTGTGTATGGTCAGTGCAATTGCGTAATTTGCGTTGCCGCGCGTCCATATTTAAACTATTTTAGCTTTCTAAAGTATGGCGCACGGCGCATTTTTTTACCAGCATAGTACGGCGCACCGCGCAGGTCGTTAAAATGACAAAATAAATTCCCGCGCACCTGGCACATCTTCCTGACCATGGCTGGAAACCTTAATTTTTTCTAAATAGTTGGCCAAAGACTGACAAATGTATTAAATGCAAGAATTTCAATCTAAATGTGTTGGCAAGATCTTCTGAAGGCGTAAATTTTGCTACTGAAGCATTGTCAAAGATCTTGCAATATTAATCCACTCTCTACACAGTGGCCTTTTTAGGGGTGTCCTTACTGTCCCTTATTACCATATGGCCCATCTTGCAGAAATGGGTCTTTTTTTGGAATGAGATATCATGTCATCATCAATCATGTTTGTAAGCCAACACAGGGCTGGAAAAGTCCTATTTTTTCGGCTCTAATATCATAATTTCAGTAGGTATGAAATCTTGCAGCGTAAATGTCATAAATTTTTGTTTAATTGAAGAAATCATGGTTTGCACTTTGCAAACATGTCATTTTATAAAATTTCCAACTTCGCAATCCGCATTGTTTTATCGTTCCCACCAAAATATCCTGCAGAACGTAATCATTGTAATGTAAACAAGTCAACCTAAATGTTTTGTTGAAGATCACGCATAGTTGCGGTCACGTCAAAGCAGCCAGGCTGCATTAACAAGTGTTCAGCTTAAACTAAAGAAAAATTTTATTGTTGCTGTTTGACTGTTTTAGGGTAAAATTAGAGATTTGGGATAACACGTGAATGGAATTTTAAAATAAATTTGAGCCTTGTAAATGGCTTTTTGTGGCCTAAATATGGAATTCATGGCTTGAAAAAATTGAATCACAGCTGACAAATCCTTAAAACCATGGCTCAAAAATTTAGTTGCAGCTTGCCAAGTAGATATATTCTATGCCTGAGCCAACACCTGTGTGCAACTTTTATGTAAGTAAAATTTTTTAATACTGCGGAAATATTTTTTTGCTGCAGACCTTAGCAGAGGTACTGTCAAACAGGGTAATAAGGTGTTGTAGCAGCTAAACTAATCAAAATTTTGCTAAACTAAATAAAGGTAGTGGCATAAAGTTCAACGTTTTACTATCTATGTAGCATAAAGCAAGTTGAGAAATCATACATTTACATTACTATACATAACGGCTCTAAATTCCTCTAAAAAATCCTTGAAAAAAAAGTGTGAAAAGTGAGAATTTGAGAAAAGTACCTCTGCTAAAATCTGTAGCATAAAAAAATATTTGCCATATTTAAAAATTTTACTTACATAACAGTTGCACACAGGTGTTGGCTTATAAACTTGATTGACAGAATTTGTATGTCATTCCATGAAAAATGGCGGCCATTTCCACAAGACCGGGTAATCAGATACACCCCCAGGGTAATAAGGGATGCCCCTAAAAACACATTTACTTAGAACCTTGGTTAGCAATGGCTCCAGTTAACAAAAAAATTAATTAACAAAAACAAATTTTGATTAACACATTAACCGCCACATGTACCACCGGTGGCACAAAACAAGCTTTCAATGAATGTCATATGTACCACTGGTGGATCTCTTACAAATTTAATTTCAAATTTGTTTTTCACTCATTTTTCATGGCTAGAAGGATGCATTATCAAAACAAGTGTTGTAATTTATTTATTTATTGGCATAACTATTCAAAAAAATAGTTTCATACAAATTTCAAACGAAATATAACTAAAGTTTTGTTCCGTAAATCAGACTCTTCCTCAAACCTAAAATTCAATGGTAAGAAAGGAAAATCTTCCAATAAAACAAATAATCCGCATAAATTGGTGATCATAATTAGTGAGTTTACCTTTTGGAAAATTACCCATGAAGCATGAATCAATAATATCATTAGACATCAGACATTACATATGAGAGTGGGTTCTTTCAAAACAACCAGGGCATAAATGTGGCTTATTTTCGCATTAAAGGCAGATTGCTTTCACTCTTCTTGCTTTTGCAGCTGCAACTGAGCAGCTTTCATTTTTCAACAGCACCTTGTAACACCCTCTACATCTTTTTCTCACATTCCAACATGGATCTTCCAACTCGACAAGGTAATGAAACTTTCTCTTCCCGCCTATAACAGCTGGTTCTCGTCCTGCGTTCGTTTTGTTCCAGTTTCCTGTTATGAGTGAGTGAGCAATAGATTCTCAGAATTTTTTCATCGACAAGGGTTTCTTGGTATGAAATTTGTTATCGTAATGCTGAGCAATTAGGAGTAGGGAGTGAAATAATGGAATAATGAAATAAACGTATGTAATAAGTCTTGGCGTCATTAAAAATAACAAACTAACAAATGAAAATCATTACTTACTAACTACAATATAAAAAATATTTTTTGAGAGCTCAAAACTATAACCACTGGTGGCCAAATAATTATGATCCAATGTGTACTGTGTCTATTGTCGCAATATAAGCCAGTAATAAAGGCACCAATGTACCCTAATCTCTTGTACCACTGGTGGCACACATGGCGCTGAAGGAAAATGAAGATTATTTAACATCCTTATCTACCACATGTGTCTCATGGTTTACTCTGTTCTAGAAGAAACTAGACAGAGAGTATAACACATACACACCTTACCTTGCAGCTGTTCCTGACCAGCTGAGACATTTTGGCGCGTAGAAGTCTTGGCGCTAGGGGGAAGTTCCAATATTGCATGCTGGCGGTTAACGTGTTAAATTTACCTTGCTCAGCAAAAAATTTCACTCGATGAAAAATTAATGCATCACTGGTCATCTCAAAATTGTGCATAGAATGTCATAGATAGAAATGTGCACCGGCCAACATAGAATGAATAGTAATTAACCTAAACTATGATTTATTTCTCCAAAAAATAAAAAAATATGATGGTTGTCACTAAAATATTCCTTTCTGTTTCAGGTATGTTTTCTTACAGCCTTTTTCCATTATAGTAAATTCACTTGACCCAATTAAAATGGTGTGAAATTACCTGTAAGCTTACAGATACAGAAGAAATGCTATATGGCATGTTCATGGATAGGAGAATATCACATCAATAATACAGTAATGTATGTATATGGTAATATCATATCAATAAAGAAAAAATATACCGTAAAAAGGGACGGTTTTGAGCATTTTTTGTTAATAACTTATTACCATGAAACATTTCAGAAACAAGTTTAGGCTCATTTTATGGCTCTTTGCAAGGGCTATCGAATAGTATCTTAAAAAAAATTCCATATGCTATTCGTAAGGTGCCAGACTCGAAATAAAACCATCCTGATTTACCCCTGGGAATGGGGTAATCTGGGACACTTGCAATAAAAGTAAATTTTGAAATATTTGAAGCATGCAGAGTGTACTCATCCATTACTAACAGTACTCTGAAGTCCTCTTTCATTGTAGATGATCTAGAGGTAGAATAAATGACATTTTCTGTGATTTTTACTCGTTTTTCCTTTATTGATATGATATTACCATATACACTGATTACCGTATTATTGATGCGATATTACCGTACCCATGAACATGCCATTGAGCATTTACAACAACCTTGTCCCGAGTAGCCCCGTAGAACGGGGCTACTCGGGGCACTCTTTTTTTGCTTCTGGCACCTTATGAATAGTGTATGGAATTTTTTTTAAGATGCCATTCGATAGCCCTCGCAAAGAGCTATAAAATGATGAAATATTTCATGGTAAGAAGTTATTAACAAAAAACGCTCAAACCGTCCCGAGTAGCCCCGGTTGCCGGTAGCACTCCAAAGAGCTTTAAAATGAGCCCAAGCTTGTTTATGAAATGTTTCACGGTAAAAAGTTATTAGCAAAAAACACTCAAAACTGTCCCTTATAACCCCATTTGAGGGTACTTCTCCAAAATCTTACTTTTCACACTTTTTATTTCAGAGATTTCTAGAGGAAGTAAATGTATGATTTCTTAACTTGCTTTATGCTACTTAAATAAAAATATTGAACTTTAATCCACTATTTTTAGTTATGCAAATATTTGATTAGTTGAGCTGCTACAACATTTCTGCAAAATGCGAGATGACTGTCCCGGTTACCCTGCCCATTCCTTATTACCCTGTTTGACAGTACCAATCCTGTCTGGCTAATGACCAAAACTTGAATATATATGTGTAAGTATATAGGTACCTATCAGGCAGGGAAATATCTAATCTCCAAACCATAATTCAATTTTCAGAGCCAGGAGTTATTTGAATTTGCAGCAACAACAAAATTTCTGAGACTATATAGCACCAGCCTATAAAAAGAACCATGCCAATTCGAGTTGCAAAAGAAACCCACCCATTTTAAAATTTATTTATGCCACTAGATCTCATAACTTGATCTACAGTCATTCAGGACCTGTCACAGGGACATGAAATAAAAAAATGACCACCAGATATCTCCTTTATGTTGAAATCCATTAAGATAATTTGCAATTGTCTAGATTTTCTTATGTGTTTTTAGCAATTTGTGTCAAACTTGCTAGAAAAATGAACTTTACCCATTTTTTTGGAACTATTTTATGTTAGTCCTAACTAAACTATATATTTAACATTAATTTTAGTTTGGTGTTGATTTAATATGTTGATTCAACATGTGAAATTTTTTGAATTTTGCATTATTCAGCTTTCTAGTTGAAAACTACTAGAAATACAAGCTTGAGCATTATTATTTAGCATTGACAATAGTAAAAGCCTCTAAGTTTGTTTCTAATTTTAAAGTGCTTAAACCATTATTTCATAAGTTATCTAGAAAAACCTGAAAAAAGTTTTCTCAATGCCATCACTCATTAGTTGCTTCATGGATAGAATATTAAACTTTCTATCAAGTTAGAGGTAATTCAGCATGTAATGACATTCTTTTTCTTATTTTTGTTCTAGTTACATAGTAATCCAGTTGTTAAATGCATGCTGCTGACCTAACTGTGAATATTAGAACCTAAACAACATGTCCATAGCAGTTATTTTTTCTGTTCTAAAAAGACTATGTTAATAAATGTAGCATAATTTGAAAGTGAAGCAAATAATTTTGATTTTGTTAAGAATAAGCACCCCAGATGTTACTGGGGTGTGTGTATTCGTATCAGGAACGTTACTGTGGTGCTTATTCCGTTACAAGATCCAAACATTTATATAGGTACACGAGTTTGGAGCCATGTATTTCAATCAAAATATATGGACATGAAATTTCCATACAATGAAGCAGTTTTATTAAGCAGGTATATTTTGTATCTTCAAAGCCAATAGGAAGGATAGAAGTCTATGGGTCTTGGCCAGTGGAAGGAATTACTTCTTTTGTTCAATTCATTTGATTATATGTAAGTATTGACCAATATTCCCTTGACCAAGTTCCTGCAGCAGATCAAGTTACAACTTAACAACATTTTGTGGAATTGGTGGAAGGTTTTGCATAAGTGAGATGGTCTAATTTGTTGGATAATTTATGTTCAAATTACACTGGAAAATTTATTCATTATTAATTCAACAATCAACAGTATACGACGGTAGCATCGGATGCAAGATTTTCTAAGATTGTAGCATGAGATGAAAGATTTCCTAAGATGTAGCAGCAGGTGCAGGATTTAATTTCAAGTATGATGATACTTCAGAAGCATGTCAGGGTTGTGGTTGGCCTGGTTGTGGCTTAAAATTTCGCGTGGTATTCCAACGCAAGAAAAATTTATGAGGGCTTCGGCAACAGCCATGGAATAAGTTGTTGCGCTAGCACAGTGGTTCCCAAATTTTTTCAGGCTGGCGCCCCCTTTGGTTCCTTGGAGAATTTCTAGCGCCCCCCCCCCTCACCACAGACTCCTATAAAAACATACGCCTCTTTCATGAAATTTAGTACGCTGCAATTTTAAAAGAGAAAGGTTAAAGACAAATCTGTATTTCACTAATAGAGCCCTATTTGGTAAACCAATATGTTTTTCAGCTGTTATAACTGTTTCAGCTCTAGAAACCCAGGACTTCTTGGGTAAATTTTCGGCCGGACTAGTGGCGGTCTCACCGCCAATCTCTAAATTCAATTATCAAGGAGTATCTCCCAAACTAAGGAACGCAGCTCAATGAAACTTGGAACATGTACTCAACAGAATCTAACAATGATGTTTAGCTCGTGAAATTTTTTAAATTTCACCTATATTCGTGACTTATATTGCGATACAGGCCGAAACT
Source organism: Hyalella azteca (assembly GCF_000764305.2). Taxonomy (NCBI): domain Eukaryota; kingdom Metazoa; phylum Arthropoda; class Malacostraca; order Amphipoda; family Hyalellidae; genus Hyalella; species Hyalella azteca. Next base: position 9,618 of record NW_025944519.1, read on the forward strand.
CTCAGTGATCAAAGAATTTTTTCCAAACTACTGAACAGGTTTGAACGAAATTTTGAATATACATTTCTAACAACCAAACTAAACTACTGGTACTGAACAGATTTCAACGAAACTTTGTATATAAATACCTAACCTCCTAACGGCGAGGTTTAGCTCGTGAAAATTTTTCTATTTTGCTTTCGTTCGCGAGTTATACAGATATAGGAGAAACGACCGGCTTTTCTACCGGCCGGTATAACCAAGAGCCGTTCACGTATAGCCGTATAACTGGCAAACGAAGGTAAAATCGAAAAAATTGTAACGAGCTAAACATCACCATTGCTGAGGTTAGGTGTTTAAATACTTAGTTTCGTTCCAATCTGTTCAGTAGTTTGGAAGAAATTTCTTGATTACTGCGGATTTAAGCACGTTTTGCTGTTTAAATCACGAATGAATGTGAAATGAAAAACAAACTTGCGAGCGAAGGCAAAATCGAAAAAATTTTCGCGAGCTAAACAGTACCGTTCGGTAGTTAAGACTGTAAATTCAAATTTTCGTTCGAATCAGTTCAGTTAGTTTTGAAGAAATTCCTTGATCACTGTGAATTTCGGCCTGTATTGCCATATAACTCAAAAATGAAGGAAAAGTTCAAAAAAATTTTACGAGCCAAACATTTCATCGAGTTACATTGATTAGTTTGAGAGATATTTCTTGATCATTGAATTTGGAAATTGTCCGTGAGACCGGCCGCGAGTCCGACCGTTAATTTCTCCGAGACGTAAACCTAGGAGAGGTTAAAAAACAGATCTGGGTGAAAAAACCATCCCTGGGTGTCATATGCTGCACATGTTGTTAACAAACCGTCAAACAAACGTTCGAACTTCTGACTTTGTACTACCGCCCTCCTGTCGTCCTCTTTTTCCTTACCGCCCCCAAAATCTTTCCACCGCTCATAGGGGGGCGATATCGCCCACTTTGGGAACCACTGCGCTAGCAGGATTGCATCGGGTAAGAGCTGTTCTACTATGTCCATCCAGACGCATCCAGACATTCTCGTCAGTGGTGCAGGTTTAATATGCTTGTCACTGATACGCTGGCATTCATCACCTAACGCCACCAAGTTACGATTATCATAGTTAAATCATGGCCAGAAAAAACGGAAATGCTTGACTTCGTTGCGAGCAAAAATACGACTAGCCAACACAGATTCTTCAGCGACTGAAAGCGCAATTTTGCGACAATTTATTAGTAGAATTAAATATTTCAAATGTACGTTGCGAGCAACTCAAATTTTCGCGCATAATCGACCCAGAAGGCCATTCCCACGAACAAATCAATATTTTGGAGCCGTCATTTAATCTTTTAGTCTCGCCAGAAATTAATTTCCTCCTAATTACGCCTAGTGATGCGCCAGTGGACTACAAATTCAAGATTTGTACCGCGGTGACAAATGAAGCAGTCTAAGTCAGAAATTTATGGGTGCATTTGCCAACTGCTTGAACTGGCACGGGTCCGGATTGCGAGGAATTCATCTTATTTTAAGTCTCTTCTATCAATGAATCCTCGAGACGTCAAGTCGCTGATGCTCCGAACAATCGACATTGCACACTCAGAATATTACTATGTACAACAGAGAAAATTTTAATTGGGGGCCACAGCGGTATTTGTCCAACCAAGAAAGTAATGGGCAATTTACCTAAAGCTTGATAACAGGAAGTTCATAGACTCTGCCGAGATAATCCGTCACCTGAACAGTTTCTTCAGGGCACACGCTGGTATCGGGAATTAACTCTGATTACACGATCACGCAACTGCAACCTGTATTGCGTACAATAGAGTAAACTCTCTTCCGTTCCAGATGCTTTGTATTTCCTATCTGCTGCGTGTATTTCGTTAAAGCAAATGTTAGCCCGAGCGGTGTGATTTTAGTATAAGCTGGGTTTTTTTGGGGTCAGTTAGTCTTCGTTTGGCCCTCCGTACCGTATCGTGGCAACGAACGCATACTATCTAGTCTTGTCGTCCAGTTTGTTATATGCAGAGTAAATGTTTCTTACTGGAAATAGCGGTTCCTGCAAAGGTTGGAAGCTCATTAGACAACTCGTAAATTTTTCGCGCAGAAGCCCACTGTTTGAAAGACTGACAAGTTCCTCAATAGGAGGATGGGTTTCACTCTCTCAAGTATAGCCGTGAGTCTGGACTGACAGAAGCAATTCATTGTTCTCTAAGAATTAACTCGTAGACACCATAAGAAGTTTTAGAGGTCTTTTTAGAATGCAGCCAATAATTGAGCTTGCGTCTCAAGCTACATACGAATTGTTCGTACGTCTCATGTGGTTCGATTCTAGCGGATTAAAAAAAATGGATAGTTATTAGGGGTTTTGTTGAGCCCAGCAAGCAAAGCGTTCAACCGGAAATAATCACGTGTCACTTCAGTAGTTAAACTAACTTCCTTTCCTAGCTGAATGGGAATCTGCGCTGCTGTTAAGAAATTCTGCGGCTATATTAAATACAATAAAAATAGCAGCGATGTCATCTCCATCCCTAAACTTAGGCACTTAGGGTCTATTAGCAATGGACTGTAAGCTATCGATCTCCATATAGCCAGCTCTACTCCGGACCGAAGACACGGAAGTTTCGTGTTGTCTACCGTAGCTCTCACTCTCGTTTTCATCAAACTCTACTCCGTCTCGAGTAGAATATTCCCTAACTCGCGCGCGCGTTCACGCTCATCTCTCAGGAACTTCTGCTGCTCTAGAACGTAAGCGTCGAGCTCATATCCCCTATGGCCTATACGACAGTTGTATCATTTTTTTGCTTGAGCTGCGAGACCGTGCGCTGCGAAATTATCTGCTGTTCCTGAGATAGCGTCATATACAATAAACAAAAGTTATGCATGTACAAATAATGATAGGATTACCGGCTATAACACCTGATTATCAAAGTAAAACTAATTTTTCCGCCGCCAACAAAATTAAGATTGATGTAGTATGCGACAAACTGACTAAGATGTCACGCGGATAGGGAGATAATCTACTCTAAATTTACCCTCGTCCACCGATTCTAAAGATAACAGAATTCCTTCGAGAAGGTCGACAAAATGGCAGGGTATTCGGAGAACAAGTATGAGCAATTAGTACTCAGAAAGGAACAAATAAATAGAGTTATAAAATGACAAAAGAAATAAATTTCTATGGGAAATTTTTTCGTAGCAGTCAAGGTGACTGACGTAGGAGCTGACGAGAGCGCTGACGCTCCGCAAGTGCAGCCGTGTCGTGGTGGCCTTTGAAGTCTCGTCGTAGTGTTAGATGTCTGCCCACCCGGCACTAATCGATTCAAGATAGGTTAGCATGGCCCCTTGATTGTTTCTTACGTTCTGCACAATAGACGGGCTACATGTATGGAAAATTCCGACGATTTCCTATTACGAGGACACGTTAATTAGGGCATTACTGACCTATGGCGCCGGCGTTCAGTGTAAGAGTGGTCAGTGTCAGCTGTTGAGTTTAGCCACTGTCTGCGAATATGGTTTTTACTCTTTTACCCTAAAATACGTCCCTACTTAGCTTAATCCTCACAAAGCATTGCACTCATGTCCAAATTGCTTGTTGCAGTTGCTGGTGAGGGGATGGACAGACATAACCATGGCCAGCAACCTCCCACTAGTCACAGATGGAACCATCAGCAGCAGGGCAGCAGCCATGGGTCAAGTCAGCATCCTGAACCTCCTCTCAAGCGCAATTACAAGCTCATGGCTGATCCTCTTCTTGGCACTGGCAACACAAAAACATACAGGTAATTTTTTTATAGATTTTATTCTGGAATTTTTGGCTTAATTTTGTTTTCTATTCAAAAGAATAAAAAATGTATACAGAATACAGAACTCAATGGAGCTTTGTCCACTTGAGTGTTTCCAGTCTCACATACACAAAAATTAGGCTATAAAATCTTCTGCTAGCATATTTGTGATGAATATTCATGTGCTACCTTAAAATAATTATAATTTTCTCAGATTTGAGGGAGTTGTGGAAGGCCAGAGTATGTTTCCTGTGCTGCCTGTACGAGATCCTCGCAAGCCCCGGCTCTGGATCTCCTCCGAGACTATGGATTTACCTATTCCTCGTTTCCAGGTCTCTAATAGTTATAAAAGTTATGGTTTTATTGAGTCTCTTCATAATATCATACTGAGTCGTGTTATTGAGTGTATAAAATGCAATCAGTATTTTATTAAACGGTTATCATATTTTTAATTGTTCAGCCCTTTTCTATTTCAGTAACTTAGATTTGCCTTTTAATTGTTCAATGAAGATTGATTGAATTTTTACATTAATTTGGAACTGTTTACTTACGTATTTTATTTTTCAGATTGACAGCAACTACGTGTGTGATCCTCCGCCCCTGGAAGTTACCATCTTCAATGTCAACGATAACATTGATAAGCAATTCCTCTACAACGAAATTGTGAGTTTTATTTGTTTTCATTTGAATATAATGCGCCCTCCTGAAGTTTACAAAAGAATTATTTTTTTTCGTTTGAATTGGCTTGTTTGAGACGTGGTGTCAGCGAAGTGCGATATAAAATAAGTTTTCGTACTTGTTAGGCAGTGCCACTAACTAATTTAGTGCACAAACTATTTCATGTTTTCTTGCAATAGTGCCATCTTGTATGTTCAGCCACTGTCTTCTGTGTAATTAACTGGTATTATTTTCTCGTGGTTGAGGTATGCAAGCACCAATGTGGACCTGTGGAGGAGCTCAGCATTTATTCGCACGAGTTTCTTCACAAGCACCTCGGGGTGGCGCGCCTGCTCTTCCAGGACGCCGATGCTGCACAGAACTGCGTCGCTAAATTTAATGATGCTACACTCATGGGGCGCAAACTTCACGTCTTCTTGGACCCTTTTGGTTCGTTTCACTCACTTATATATCTGCTATTCTATCACTTCTGATATCGAAAGTATTTATGTATATACAAACGTTGCTGCGTTGGACATAGAGTTTTTATTGCATTGTTGGATGCAACACTCATTCACTAAGAAAAACATTTTATGACGGTCGCTAAACTGCAAAAAAAAACCTGGGATTAATTAGAAAAAAAAAATATAGCTTAATTTGTTTGCATTTATATTCTCGTATGTTTCTCAACAACCTAGGGAAGAAATGCAAGGCTCGTGTGGCAGAGCTGAGCAGCGCTCTGGAAGAGGAGGCCAAGAAGGAAGAAGAGGCTAAGGAGGCGCGTAAAAGACCTCCCCCTCCTCCTTCCAAGCTCAACACCCCCGCCCTCACAACTTCTCACATCAAGGTTGCTTTCATCAAACTCCTGCTATATTTCTAACAAACATATTTATTGATATGTTAGCATATTGATACGAATTTCCTATTTAGTTAAAAATAAATTTTTTTACTCCATTATCATATCATTCTGTTATATGTTTCGAATTTGAATATTTATTATCGTATCAAAGTTCTTTCTGCTGCTTGACACATCTTAGGTAATGTGTGAACTTGCTCGTTATCTATGAAAGTATTGATGTGTTTAATGGTTAGGTATTTCCTCTAATTATCTATAAAAATAGACTTAGGTTTGAATAAGGCAATTTATTGTGCAGGAAAGTTCCTCTGAGGACGTGGTGAAGCATCTCAGAGACGGCAGTGTGGACTCCAGCAGAAGGTATGGAGTCATACTACGACTTGCTGTAGCAGTTGATACATATTGCTGAATTTATTGCACTGTTTGTTGTCAAGATCCAGTTGGTAGATAGCTAAAATTTTGTTTTAGCTTCTTCCAATATTTCTCGTCGCTTCTGATAAGTTCTAGTTATTTCTTTTTACCCCGCGTCGCAGACTCCTTAGTGTCTCATGACCAAAATTCAGGCCATCAGATGTAATCTAGGAGCATTAGTTTGTTGTTGAGAGCGGCACAGTTACGAGAAAGATTGTATTTGTTTAGTTGAAACGTATTTATCTATCACTTATGCACTCATTTGTTTTTTCAGACATAATAAAGATGAAGCGAATCACTCACTGCAGCAACCGCTCCATCCCTCTCACCCTCACACCATCCAGAACTTTGCGCCTCCCATTTCTGCCTACCCACCACCTTCTGCAACTCATCCCTTCTCTCCACACTTCATACCCCATGCCCTTCCCCCAAGAATTCCTCCAGCTCCTCCTCCCAGAATCCCCCCTGCAGAGCCCCCCATGCCCCACCACTTCCCAGACTACCCTCCGTATCACGACTACCGGCCGCCGTAAGTTGCCGCGCTGGGCAGCTCCTGCCGAGCGTCGCTACCTGAAACTTGTTTCTAAACCTGCCTCGCGCAGAGCGTAATTCTTCAAAACCCAATTCGATCTTTAAATTATTAAGTTTTAAAAATTGCCCCGCAAAGTCTGTGTTGTTGATGTTCTGAGTTGACCATTCAGAAGGCATGAGTGTGAAGAGTATCAGCTAATGCATATTTAAAGCTTGTGTTTACATTTTCCTTCAAAGCTCGTAGTGGCCCATTGCTAACTTACATTTAAATTCAAATGTTTTGTGTTCGAAGGTTTTGTAGTTTAAATTTATAATTCGACAACTAGAATTCAAAGTTAACAAACTGTCAACTTTGTGCATGTGTAAAAATGTTAAACCTTATCAAACACACTCTGAAATTGCACAATTTAAGAAAATAAATCAACCGAATCCTCTGAACTCCAAGTTGTTTTTATCTCAAGTGCGATGCAAATGACTGCTTATATCTGTTGAAAAATATTGGTATGTTTTACTTAGCGTGAAGTCTTCACTCTAGGGTCTTTGTAGTTAAATGACAATGCTCAGAGGTAAACCCATCATTTGAAGTTTGTTCTACGATCTCCAGGTACACTCCATTGGATGGATCCAAGGCACCTTGGGGTGGCTATCCTCACCAAGATTCTGCCAAGGACCATTATCCTCCACATAAAGATCAGTATACCTCCAAAGAACCTCACCCAGCTCATAAAGATCACTATCTTTTACCTAAAGACCATTATCCTCCTCCCAAAGATTATCCACCGTCCAAGGATCATTATCCGCCGTCTAAAGACGTTTGTCCAAAAGACCATTATCCTCCTCATCCTTGGGAGGCGAGATTCCGAGATTTCCAAGACCAAGAACGGACCACTCGTCTCAACGGCACCGTTTCCCACCTCAACTATAATCAATCACACAATCATGATCCTAGAAAAGACAGGAATGACCCTATAGACGACTTTAGTGTTAGTAGTAAACATGTAAGAAATAGTCACAAAACTAACGGAGTAAAAGTAAAATCGCCAAGTGAAGTTTCTCGACTTCCCGCTAAATCTTACACTAACAATGATAATAAAGCATCTAGTGTAGCTGCAGGGCTCAGAAATGATATCGTGGATGGCATAAGCGGCGCCGAGCGAGTGTCGGACGAAGAATCTGAAGATTTGGAAGACGAAAGAGCGCAGGAGGAGGAAGAAGATCATATTGACTTGGACACGAGAATTGCAATGTTATTACAGAGTAAAGATGGTGGCATGGCTGCGTCCTTCCTAGGACTTGGTTTAGAAGAAGCTGCTGACGATCAGAAGAAAGAAGAAGAGGAACCCTCTACCGCACCTGCTGATGACACAGTGAAGTCAGTAGATGCCGAAATTGTAGTTCCTAAGGAAACTAACGATGGTGCTTCCCAAGCCAAAACAGTTGATGAACAGAAAAAGTCTTCAAAAGCAAGTTCGGTTGCTGGAGTCAGTGACTGGGAGTCTCCGAGTGAAGACAGTGCCAGCAACGATGCCATTAAGAGCGATGCTAGTGACGCTGATGAGAAGCCTTTGTCCGCTCCTCCGTCCCCGTTCATCTCAAGTGAACAATACCTCCTCTGGTTTGAGAAAAGTCGTCAGCTCAAGAGAGAAGCACGAGAAAAGGATAGAGAAGAGAACAGAGAACGGCTGAAGAAAATGCGTGAGAAGAAAGCTGAGCGACGACGCAGAAAGAAAGAGAGCGAGGAAGCTAAGGAGAGAGCAGCTAGAATAGAAGAAGCGGCCACTCAAGATGATCGTATGAGCATGTCGAGTGTGAGCTCCGAAGAGGGCGAGACATCCGAAGCCACTCCATTCCACCCACCTCCACCTACTCAACAACACCCACCTGCTCCTCCGTTGCCTCCCCCTCTTTCTCTGCCACCTCTTCCCCCACATCCCGACCAGCATCACCCCGCCATGGGGTACACACCAGGACCTATTCCTCACCCTCCACCCCCCTACTCGTACCCATGTCCCCCTCACGACATGCATCACCTCCCCCCGCACTTGTCCTACGGCGGTTACGGGCCTGAGCACCAGCAGCAAGCTTATTCTTATTACGGGGACCCGTACAGTGAACACCCGCAGCCTCAGCAGCTGCAGCAGAAGGTGCCTGCCAGACACTCTGCTGCCTACCACCAGCCCACGCTTAAGTGAGTCGATGTTTCTTTAACTCGCATGCTTTCTTTATGTTGCTCTTCAATTAATATAGCCTTCCTAAAAGAGCTAGGTACTAAAAAATTTCATCATTGACAAGTTTTCATTCTCTAATGTAGCCTGTGATGTGAAATACTCTTTTATCACCGAATGATATTCGAGCATATCTATTGTTAGAGAATAAATAATGTCTGTGTTTTATGAACAAGTTGTAGATTCGCTGATGACCAAATAATGTGAAATAATTTTGCCGATTGCTTGATTGTCTCATTGACATGGTAATTATATGTCATGTAATTGTGTTTGTACTCTTTTCGTACATCAGCGGCGTGCTGGCTGTGGTCATTGAAGAGCTCATGCGGATCCTCAAAAAAGATTTCATGAAGAGAATGATCGAGATGACGGCCTTCAAGACCTACGAGGCCTGGTGGGACACCAACCAGTCCTCGCACAAAGTAAGTTATTAATACTGTATTAATATTAAAATTAAGTTAACTTTAATGATGCACTTCTTTATACCAGGAGAAATTAACGGCAAGAGAGTTAGTGATTATACTTCTATGCAGGAATTATCTGGTCAGACATAATGTCGACACGCGACGTCGTGTCCCTGCAATGAGGTTTTGGCGTCATGCAGTTGTGGGTCTAATTGTTGTGTTCTAAGAAATGATACACATAGTTTCTTAAACTTGAAGAAGGGAATAAAGCGGCCTTCTTCATTGCTGCGTTGTACATAACCGCATCATTCGTGGATGTGAAGATAGTTGCATTATTCCTTGATGGAATGACCATACTTCAGCAATTTAATTACTTTAATACGTACTTTAATTTTCATATTTATATTACCATACTTGCATCATTTATTCATGTCAACACACCGGCATCATTTACTGATGTCAACACACCGGCATCATTTACTGATGTCAACACACCAGCATCATTTATTGATGTCAACACACCAGCATCATTTATTGATGTCAACACACATGATGTCAACACACCAGCATCACTTACTGATGTCAACACACCAGCATCACTTACTGATGTCAACACACCAGCATCATTTACTGATGTCATCACACCAGCATCATTTATATGTCAGCACACCGGCATCATATATTTTCTGTGCCCCCAGCGTGACCAGGACCAGCAGCCGGCTGGGGGCGTGAGGGGGGAGCGTAGCGCCCCCGGGGTGTCGACGCTGGCGTCGCTCTTCGACAAGGAGGGCGCGGGGGCCTTCGGGGGGGTGGACCCGCTGGGCATCCGGGGACTTGGCTTTAGGGCTGCCATGCCCAAAATGCCCTCCTTCAGGAAAATTGTGAGTTATTACACCATAAAAGTATGTTAAAATTTGTGATATTCTGTAATTGTTCCCTAGGTTGGTATTGCAAAATGTATTCACTGTAATTTACGTATGTAACTGGTATGTTTGAATACGAGATATTTCTTACTATAGCTTGATTGCTAATGTCATTTTTTTTTAAACCTTATCCTACTGGAAAAAAATGATGACATTTTTTCTTCCATCCGTCAGCATTTTTATATCATTTACTTTGAAAATGGCCTCGTAATTAAGCAGCACAATTATCGACAATACAACTTCAACGACATCATCCTTCCTGCCATAACTCCAACTCACCTCTGTGTTTAATATTCTTCTACTCCTCTTCTATTTCGTTCAGTTCATTTAATTAGGTAGCGTGGCTCCGAGGCGTTTTAGGAGGCGAGATCGTAACGTTCTCTCTAGGTTTATATTGGCAAACGAAGTACGTTAAGGTCAAAATGAAACACTCTACATAAAATACCGCTATTTAATGGGGAAATATGTTTAATTCTAACGCAAAACTCAATGACCACAACATTTCGTGCTTGGTTTTGCTGGCGTCGATACAGTAACGTGTCCATACGCCTTGCGTACTTAAACGGGGCTCGAATTATGTATTCTCGTCCACGCGCAAACTTTTTGCTTTGATAATTGTATATTAACTAATTCTAGTTTAATTAATTTATACGTAGAATTGCGTTTCCCGACCAAAGCTAGAGCTATCTTCGGTAATGCGTGACTGAAAAGGCTTTAATCAGACACCCATGCACGTTGAAATTTAGGTTTTTTTGGCTTGGAGCAAGTTAGAGGTCGCCAAATTTACTGGTTTAAATAGGGGAGAGTTTGAAAACTTCTACTCATTCAGGTAGTAGAAACGAACATAGTACTCGTCATTGAAGAAGTTGTTACTTCCACTACACATGTACTACTCAACATGATACCGGCACAGATTTTCTTCATTGTGCCTCCTGCACACAATAATGAGCGTCTTTACTCGTGCTCTTGACAGCTCTTGTCACGCTTGACTTGACGAAACCTCCGCAGATCATCTGCCTAGCTGATAACCTCTTTGTCGGAGTGGCTGTATTTCATAGTCAAATACATTTATTATGAATTCTACTCCTGGTATCTTGACTCGGTAAATATTTTGTTCCCTACACGTTATTCCGTACAAAGTCTAATCGCTTTTTATTACCATGTCTTTCAATTCCTGTTATATTATTTTAGTTATTGCAAAAACGAAAATCAAATTGAAAGTAGGCTCAAACTCTGGGCCTAAAGATCCTCTGATCAGGATGCATAGCCTGTCTGAATTGGATTAATATAAAATTTTTAACCCACTTAGTTAGTTGAGTTAAGTTTCTCTCTTCAAATTACCAAACTTAATTAATTTCCAGACGACTCGCTATATTTGTTAGACTTAATAAAGAACCTAAGAATTACTTCATTTTGAAAAAAGCCCTTCTTGGCATTGTTTGCAGCGTAAAATGAAGCCACCGTCGCCCCCGCGAGCTGACGAGGACAGCCGCGAGGCTCCGTCTGATGACGAGGCCAACATGTCCGCTGGCTCGTCTGCCCCAACATGTCGGTTCTACGCACGTCCTATCATTAAAATATAATACTAATTTTACTAAATTATTATAGAAAAAAATTTTTTAGGGGTTGTTTCAAATTAAATCGTTGAAAATGTGTATTCTGACAGGTTTCTTATGTTACAGCTTCGAAGTCTTGAATTTCATTATTCACGTTGATTAATTTATTTATTGGTCATTATAAAATGGCTCGTAGAATATTTAGGTCAATATATTACTGGTTTCATGACCTAACATATTATTCATTCAATATTGAACTATTAAGAACAGGAACAAGCTTCGCTCTAAGGTTGTTGATTATGCACTAAAATTGTAACAGAAATCCTGTAATACCATATTCCTGTACCTTGTATTGGTTTATGAAAACAAACACTTATCATATTCAAGACAATGAAGCAGTAGATGATTATTATATATAACCTGGTTTGAATATATTGCAGCAACCATGGCCAAGAAAGCGAGCGGCAAAGCAAGACTGGAGTCGACGTCATCATCTGACGCTGACGCCAGCGCGTCCGAGGCTGACGACGACGGCAAGAAGAGCGGCGCTGACAAGCCCAAACGTCAGCACAAGAGCCGCAGGAAGTGGGCTGACACCGTCCTCACATGTGAGTCTATGACAGCTCTAATGGTCGCCAGATATAGGTACTTACTTCTTTTTAGCGCATTTTCTCATTTATGGAAAAAATGCACTATTGTGCTTGCCATGTCCGTCCGTCCGTCCGTCCGTCTGTCTGTCCGTAACTTCAAGTTTTCGTCGACGAGAAAATGCGCTCTCTGTCACTCACTGCAGTGAGTACTGAGTTATATTCTTTGAGAATATATTCAGTGGAAATTACTCTATTATCTCCTTAAAAACTGAGGCAATGGTCTTGAAAAATATTTCTTTCTTGATTATACCTATTTACTGAAAGCTACTTGATTGTGTTTCTGCATGATTTTCCTTGTACTTAACTTCTGTTCATGTCCTTCGTGTTGTGTTGCGGTGTGTGTGTGTGGTCTGTGTGTTGACTGAAATGGTGAACTAATTAAAAAATTCACGAAACAGTGAGTTGACTCTCGGGAATTCCCGCAACCTGCATTACTTTTTTCCCCATTTTGTTTGCGTATTTAATTTTTTCTCATTGTATAACAATCTTTTGCATAAGAGATTGTTCGTCTAACAATATTTATATTTTTTATTTTACTATAGACTACACAAATATGGTCATATGTTCCCTCTTGTTTTACTTATTTTACTTCGTGTCCTCAGCCTCGGATGAATCAGACGCGAAGTCTTCAGACAACGAAGAAGCCGCTCACGAAAGAGCAGAGCAGGAAGACGTCAAGTCCAAGTCTTCAGCATCTAGTGACGACGAGGCAGCTCCCGACGAGGATGACGAGTCATCATCTGAAGAATCTTCCTCCTCAGTATCATCGTCAGAAGCTGCCACGTCATCAGAATCTTCAGATGACGAAGAGCTTCAGTCGACTGAAATTGAGACGCTTGTTGGGGATGAAAGCGAGGCAGCAAAGGTGAGTTGTGATGAGCTTGATAGGCCATATGGCTATTGAAGCGGCAGTTGGAAAACTTACTCAGCTATTTCGCTTTTCTATTCATTAAATATTTTTCGTTCGATGGTTCTTGTGATGCTCTAGGTAGCTTCAATGTCTGACTCGGTAATAATATCTTGTGAAATTGACATTGCGTGATTTATGCATTATTCTATTATATTATTTCTTATCAATTGACAATTTTTGAAGGGTCATAGTGAATATGTTACCATGCACCGCGTCCGGCACAGGTGGCGGAGGCCGAGATCCGCTCGTCGTTGTTGCGGCGGAGCGCCACGCCTCAGACGGAGGAACGAGCGGCGACGCCCCTGCCTCCCGCATCCGTGCACTCCGACGATGCGTTCGGTGACCATTCCGACAACGACGTGCCCGATGAACCCATGGACCAGGACCTCATCGTCGTGGACGACGACTCGACTCCTGCCACGGCAGGGGCTAAATTGTTATCTTCTCCTAGCGCAGCTTCTTCCGAGGTGCGGGCTGTCGAAGGAGACAGGAGCACTCATGCTCACTTGCCATTTATTATATTTTTTGGTACACTGTATCCCCTTTTACTTCATTGGTTGCTGATTCTCTTACTACCAATAATTATTATATCTGCATGAATTAATTGTTTCATGTTTGTGCAAAAACGACAGTTTTCAGGATTGTTTGTCTGATAAGACGCAGCAATCAATTTCATTGATGTCGGTGCAGTGTCTTGCATCATTATGCTGAGTTACATTTTGTGCCTCACTCGAATCAATTATATTTCAGAACTGATTTCTTTGTGTTGCTTAAATAACTAACTAATAACTGTTATTGCTTAAGACAATGACATAGTCACTTTGTTATCACTTTTATCGGTTTCTACCTTCATCAAATTGTAGACGTGTTCTCTTGTTCAGGTCAAAGGCGAGGAAAGCGCGGCAGCCTCAGACAAAGCTGCTCAGGAAGACAAGTCCCTAATCACAGATATTTTTGACCTCCGACACCCTGTGCTGAGTGAACACAGCTATTGCTCCCTCAAGATTCCGGATGTTACATGTCTCACGCCGCCAGGTGCAATTTATTTCTGTATAACTTTTAATACTTTTTTGTCACATCGCTATCTATTTCATGAACTTGATTGAAATGCATTTTGCTTTTGTTGCGATCATAAAGGTACGTCTCTGATTTAAATAATACAAATATCGTTAATTAATGATAATATTCCCATTTTGGCGTCAGCTTTTTGCAGCTGAGACTTAAATTCTATACGTATCCTTCAGATTCAGTGACCCCCCATTGTAGTCTGTATCTCCTCGTGAATAATTGACTTTAAATTGTTATCTTGCTCATGACGTCACTCCTCACACCATTGCAGATGAAGACAAGGAAGATGTCAGGTTGGAGAAAGTAAAAGAGAAAGCGGCCCCTGTTGTGGTTTTGGAGCGAGAAAAACTAGAGGCTGTGTTGCCACCAAAAGAAAAACCACCTGTACAGCCTGTGGGCTTCCGTCAGCGGTCGGACATGGAGGAGTACAACATTATGGTTGACTTCCTCAATCATGGTAAGCTTTGCTCGAACCTTGAAAAGCTCATGTTTAATCCTGCATTTACGTAAAATGCAAACGTCTACACAGGATGCGAACAATTTCTTTCTCAAGTTTTTTATCTGCATTAAATTTTCACTTTCACGTATGTCGTTGCTACATTTTTATCTTAAGCGCCTTATTTGCTCTGATCCCTTGAATGTATTACTACTATTTGCATGTGTTTATAGATACTTCTTATAGTCTAATAGTTATTCTACCCTGACCAGGTGTTGATCAAGAAGACATAGAAATGCTGAAGAGTTGCTATGAACGACTCCTGGTAGCAGACAATCATCCTTGGTTGAACGACACTCATTGGGTCGATCACCCGCCCACCCGCAGCACCTTTCCCTCCATTACCGCGTCCCCTGTCAGGAAGAAAAGAAAACAATCACAGCTCCAGCAGCAGCCCGAAGAACTGCCTGAACACAAGACAGGCTCGGCCAGAACTGAAGGCATTTATAAGGTCGACTCCAAACAGAAGCAACAACACAAGGTGCGTCTCGCAGTCACGTGTTTATGATGGCAGTCGGTCTAACGATCTTAGGATAAAGTACGATGCATTCACAATTCTGTGTGTGTACTGTGTTCACGATTCTGTGAACTTGATTTGATTTGAATATCAGTGGAATTTAATCAATTAGCCAGTTCAAATAAACGAAAATGAAAGTTTGATGTCAGTATCGCCCTTTGTTGTTCATTTCGCTTGTGAATGAATGTTAGCTATACCTGCATTCATCTTTCAATTTTTTGTAACGTGATTCTTGTTTTGTTCATGTCCTGTGATAATTGCTAAAAATTCTTCACACAGTAGGTTTGTAACAAAAAATGTTCATGTACAGTTGATATTATTACCCAATAACTGCTTTTTTCAGTTCACTTTCCACAAGGAGCTGGCTAGCACGAAGCCTGCAGTGGCCGTGCAGAGCCTGGCGGAGCGCGAGAGCAGCAAGGTGAAGGCGACGCAGACGTCAGTGAGCAGAGAGGTGCGCTCCTTCCAACGTCGCCTCCTCACCGCCTTCGGCAACGAAGCCACTGAGTCCGAGCTCCTCAAGTTTAATCAACTCAAAGTACGCTCTTCATTTTATAATCATTTTGGTTCATGTTTTGTTGACGTAGTAGTTGCTTATCAAATTTCATCTACTCGAGTTGACGATTGTTTAAAAGTTGAATACATGTGCATGTCCTCTTATCTGACTCAGTTGGTTCAAAGTGAAACATGGGAATGTCATTTGCATTAGGCTAAGTGCAATGTTACTTGCAGAAAAATTTCGCAATCCTTCCATACTCTTGTCTTTAATATGATAACGAGCGTGGAAAAGTTTAATCTGGTCACGTCTTCCTTTAAATTATTGTTTGTACACGTACTATCATCTATAGTTGATTCGTTTATTGGAAAAATTGTTCTTTGCTTAAGCTAGGGTATGTCTCTATTTTTCATACCCAAACTTGTTCATAAAATAATTCCTAATATCTGAACCGTTGTTTTGGTATTGAAAAATGATCTCGAAACTTAACAAATTGATTGTACCCTGCAGTTCCGGAAAAAGCAGCTTAAGTTCGGCAAGTCGCGCATCCACGACTGGGGCTTATTTGCGATGGAGCCCATCGCTGCGGACGAGATGGTCATCGAGTACGTGGGCCAGACCATCCGGTCCATCATGGCCGACCTCAGGGAAGTTAACTACGAGAAAATGGGCATCGGGTCCTCGTATCTCTTCAGGATTGACGTGGAAAATATCATCGATGCCACCAAGTGTGGAAATCTTGCTAGGTTCATCAACCATTCCTGCAATGTGAGTTTTGTCCAGTTTATTATTTCTAGATTTTGATTCTGTTGATAATTTGTACGTTACATAAGTAGTGTTAGGAATGATTTGAAAATATATGTGATAATGATTATATTATTGTTATAGGAGATTCGTTGATTGAATTGTACTAAATTATCAAAATTTCTATTGATATGAATTGGTGTTAAGTTATTGGAGAAAAGTAATTGACGGCAGTGTGTGGTTCATGAATAATTATTTTCAATATTTACTGTACAATAATAGCATCTTTTATTATTAGTTAATTGAATATCGTCAATTATGACTCATTATGAATTATGACCCGTTATGACTCATTGAATTATGACCCGTTTTCAATTTTCCAGCCTAACTGCTATGCAAAGATCGTCAACTTGGAGAACCGCAAGAAAATTGTGATTTATTCGAAGCAGCCAATCCAGTGCGGGGAGGAGATCACCTACGACTACAAATTCCCCATCGAAGACGAGAAAATCGTTTGTTTGTGTGGCGCTCCTCAATGCAAGGGAACTCTCAACTAAAGTTCTCTTGTTCACTTTTGTCCACTCATGTTGAGAGCTGAAGTGCTCTCGCTTCTCTCCCGTGGCTTATGACAGCCCAATCGCTCTCAGTTCTCGCCCGTGGCTTATGAGAACCTAATCGCTCTCTCGTCCCGCCCGTTACTGGTTCCCCTCATTCTGGCATTATCACTTCATCGTGGCCATCGTTTGACCTGCATCAGGTGTCGAGGATCTGTTTTGTATTGCGTCTGATTAACCTCACTGCAGTTTGTTTTGTGCGTGCTCTGTCAAACGCTTGAGCCAGAGCCTTAGTTTGTTGTTTAACTTCTTCAACTTGACGAATATAGAAATTAGTCTGATACCTGCTCAATGCAAAATGATTACAATGTTTTCTTTGCCTCTATGAAGGTTTTACACGTTAGCGCCGCATCTTGTAGCTTATATGCTACTCATACAAAATTGCATGCCCTTTCTCAAGATAATTATTCTGGTTTGTTATCGTTTGCACGTTGATGCTCTTAAACGTTTCAATTAAAACCTAATCAATCACTAGAGAGGATTGATGCAAACGAGTTATACTTGCCCTGTGAATGGTCATTTATAGCTAATCATGCCTTGCTTTGCTTATTTGTAAACGCGCTTTTTTGTTACTTAGAGCTGTTCAATCCCAGATCGTTTCTCACTTTAATGAGCGAGGGGAGGCCCTGCAGGATTTTACTTGTTGTAGTAACTGCAACGATTCATATTGATGTGTTGTGATCCTCAAGTACAAATTTCCTTATTCCTCTTGAGCTTTTTCTATGCTCTTTATTACTGCCAGAACAGATGAAGTCGTGTGATCGCACCCTCAGTATTGTAGTCGATTCAAGATGTGAGTCTTGCGCTAGCATGCAATCTTCTTTTTTATTGTCTGGAAACGAAAATTTCACGAAGCTATGTTATCTTGTTGGAATAGTACTAGTCTGACATTCTGAGACCATGTACAACTGGAACAGTTTCTATGTCAAGAAACAAATTTAAACTTGCGATTGTTTCTACAAGAAAAGCCCCAGATGAACGGTGGATACACCGGACGGTCGTGGTCTTACGTGGTCTCATCCGTCCTCTCAGATTCACCCGTCGTTAACTTTCTTATCAATCCGAATTTTCTCCCCTAGTACATCATATTGAAGTATTTTATCCTCACCCTACCGCCATCTGCGTTCAAATAATCTGAGAGTTGTCATGCATTACATTGACATCATTTGGCAGATTTGACATTATGCTCTCACTTATCTTAACATCTCGAAGAGTCTATTTCTCATGATTTCTCTGTTGATGTAATTGTTATACAGTGTATGGTTACTCTCAACGATAATTACGAAAGTTGAATAAGTCTATGTAGTAGAACATGTTTGTTCTCTCTTCGTCCTCATAATGATATTCTTCTGTTAACTTTACGAGTCGTGAACAGCGATGGCAGTTAAGACCGCGCGTTAATTCACTGACATGATCGTGGCACAACGCGCCCACCTGCTCCTCAATTAGCTAATTTTTATTTGTTATTATTTTATTTAGCTAACTAGACCATAGAATTTTATGTTTTTCTATTCCTTTCATTTCGTCACACGTAGGACACTATCCTTCATCCGTCCCATGTTTACGGATGGGCGGCGGAACACAAGTATTCTGTACATCTATTGTAATGCTGCACTCATGGAGCACGTATTTCTTCAAAGAGCTCTACTACGTGGTGCGTGTAGTACTGCGGTACAGTGTAGTACAGTGAAGTGTACTTCGAACTGTGGTACGGTACAGTGGTTGTGCAGTGCGACTACTACTGCTCACTAGCTGCACACAAGAGCCTGTATTACTTTCAACTGCGTATCACAAAGTTCATGCAATTGTTTTAACAGCAAAATACGAGTATAAAAATAGAATTTAGTCGTTATTGTTTATAATTGAATATTAGCCTCACTTGCACTATTTATTGTAGCTCGTCTTCTTATCGACTCCCATTGATGCCAGACTATATTTTGTTATGAAGGTAAATTCATTTTTTATTTTGATATAGTCTCCTTTAAATGTAACTCTTGGCCCTACAGAAATTCCCGCGTTTTAACTCCTGCACACAACAGAAGTAAATGTTTTTAGGGCTTATCGTATTACCAGACATAAAATTCAAAGATCGGACCCGACGTTTGTTTTTTTTTTCCACTCTGGACTGTTGTTTATGTCACTGATCCGTACCTCGATGTTATTGAGGCGCAAATGTAACCATTGTATATATTTTTCACTAGTACAATATTTGCTATGAAATGTCTGTCTGGTGTTTGATATGTACATATTAGTGTGTGATGTACATTTGTGTATTTTAGCCTTTGCCAACTTCGAGCCAATTGCTGCGCCGATAAGTTGGGCATTCCGTGCTTATGTTAACTGCAAATTTACTTTTAAAAATAAATGGCATTAATTTACTGATGTTTCCATCCTATCCCTCTAATGCTACTTTGAATGGAGGAATCGTGGAGAAATGGTATATGTCTTGATGTGACTTTAGGTCGTTCCATAGAGTTTTGGTTGGAGTTAAAATTATTGTCAACGTTTAGTTTAGTTTACTTCAAGAACCACGTTATGCTGTAGTTCCCAAACTGTGGTACTGGTACCACTAGTGGTAGGCGAGAGCATTTCAAGTGATGCGCTTGCATTTTTGGAGTCATCGGTTATTTTGACAGCAGAATTTTTCTAAACTAAATGTTTACTTCCTAAAACAAGATAATCGGAAAACAATTTGCAGCTGTCGCCAAATCCAAAGAGTAAACTACATAATGCGCTAATTAACATTGCATTTAATGAGATATAATACTAGATATTAACATGTAGCACTTGTGGATCGCCATGTTACCTCAGGGTTCCCAGACCTCCAAGGGCTGCTCGATGACAACAATTTTAAGTAAAACAGGCCTGGCCAATTTAGGCCTGGTTGATGACTCTTGCTGCTGTCGAATGCGGTGAACTGTGCGGCTATGTCTCCCTAGATTAAGCTATACAGGGTGTCCCAAAAAAAAACGATATTCAACTTTGAATGGCTGTAACTCGAAAAGTAATAGAGTTAAAAAAATTTGGAAGGTCAGGATTTGTTCCCTATGTTTTTCTTCATCTCTCCACCAAAAATCAGACAGGTCGATGTATCCATAAGCGTTTGATAGAACTTTCAGTGACATGTGCTAAAATCGTGCTTGCGCAAAGTTTTAGCAAGATCATTTTGCCTAATCATTACGTTGTCTTGACATGTTTTCTTTTCGCTGCTTTTTTTTTTGTATCTATGGTGAGACAAAAACATGGCAATCTTTGGTGAGAGGCAATCATGACAATCTTTGGTGTGAGACAATCATGACAATCTTTGGTGAGACACAATCATAGCAATCTTTGCTGAGACACAATCATGACAATCTTTATCACCAAAGATTGCCATGATTGCCTCTCACCAAAGATTGCCATGATTGTCTCTCACCAAAGATTGCCATGATTGTCTCTTACCAAAAATTGCCATGATTGTCTCTTACCAAAGATTGCAATGATTGTCTCTTACCAAAGATTTTCATGATTTTCTCTCACCAAAGATTGCCATGTTTTTGTCTCACCAAAGATACAATAAATAAAACAGAGAAAAACTTCTCAAGACAACGTAATGATTATGCAAAATTATCTCACTAAAACTTTGCGCAAGCACGATTTTAGCACATGTCACTGAAAGTTCTATCAAACGCTTATGGCTATATAGATCTGTCTGACTTTTGGTGGAGAGATGCAGAAAAACATAGGAAACAAATCCTGACCTTCCAAAATTTTTCAACTTTCTCACTTTTCGAGTTACAGCCATTCAAATTTGAATATCGTTTTTTTGGGACACGCTGTATAATTGCAATACTGCAAGTCCTCTTGTTTTAATTCCTAGCAATTTTTCTTCTCTTCCTACGCTGCAAATCGTCTTCTTTTTACAACACTTCTCTTTAACTTCACTTCTTGTCTGTCTGTCTGTCTGCTACAAATCTTGTAATCGAAATTTCACTCACTTCTACTTATCCTATCGATCTGAAATTTTGCATACTTGTTTGAAGTTGGAGACAATGCATGAATCAAATGTCAAAATAAATGATTTTAAAAAGTAAAAAAAAAAAATTTCAATATTAAAAAAATTGAAAAAATAATTTTGTCAGCTACAAATCTTACAGGTAACTGATATTTGACACACTTTTACCTGTCTAATTGATCTGAAATTTTGCACACTTGTGTGAAGTCAGAGGCAATGCATGAATCAATTAATAGAATAATTAATTTTGAAAAGAAATTAAGTCGAGGCAATGCATGAATCAATTAATAGAATAATTAATTTTGAAAAGAAATTAAAATTTATATATTAAAAAAATTGAAAAATTAATTTTTTAATATACGAAAATTAAATGAGGAATTCATGGTAAATCTTTAAGATTGGAGACACTGGATTCTTTGGAAGTGTTGTCTTTAAAAAGTAATTTTTAAGCGTATATTATTTAGTTTTTTATTGTACGCGGTCCTCGCTAGTTACGAGAGTATAACAAACCAGTTACACGTTGCAACAAGAGCGTCACAAACCAGTTACACGTTGTAACAAGAGCGTCACAAACCAGTTACACGTTGTAACAAGAGCGTCACAAACCAGTTACAAGTAACAAGAGAGTCACAAACCAGTTACACGTAAAAACAAGAGCGTCACAAACCAGTTACACGTTGTAACAAGAGCGTCACAAACCAGTTACACGTTGTAACAAGAACGTCACAAACCAGTTACACGTTGTGTTGTAACAAGAGCGTCACAAACCAGTTACACGTTGTAACAAGAACGTCACAAACCAGTTACACGTTGTGTTGTAACAAGAGCGTCACAAACCAGTTACACGTTGTAACAAGAACGTCACAAACCAGTTACACGTTGTGTTGTAACAAGAGCGTCACACACCAGTTATACGATGTAACAAGAGCGTCACAAACACGTTGTAACAAGAGCGTCACAAACCAGTTATATACACGTTGTAACAAGAGCGTCACAAACAAGTTACACGTTGTGTTGTAACAAGAGCAGGATATCAACAGTGTGTCGTAGCTCATATATGAGCGGCTGTAGACCGACGCAGCTGAAGAATAATTAAACGAAATGAATTTTCACGACAAATGAATCACCTCTTGCTGGGTTTAATCCATATTAATTAATATGAGCCCTCTGCCCAAAATATCAAAGAACTTTACTAAGAAAAGGACTCAGGTGTGGCGTGCAACGTACAGCGGAAATAATTTACGAATGCAAAATGCGTCCAATTAACATGAGCTCAGTTCGCATTAAGTTCTCAGAACACCTAAGCTTATATTCAACTATACTGAGAATGTCGTTTTAACTCAACTGTTCGTGAGCTACAATAGCTTCCATTGGCAAATGAAACTTCAAGCAAATTAAATGGGATCATGGCATCTCAACTTTTTAAATTAAAATTTTGTCTCATAAACGCTCATGGTGTTTATCAGCTTGTAATTGTTTTTCACTAAGTTTTTTAGTACATGTGCTCGTTTATTTAATATATCGGTTTTACTCTCTTCGTGTGAATTTGGTCTTTCTATTGATTGCACTTGTATAGTTGAAGTTGCACTCATGAGACAGTTGATCCTCGACCTTTTTGTTATAGATCATAGATGTGATGATATTGCTTTAAGTTTTCTTTGTTCTTTTCCACCATTATAGGTCACAAAACTTGAAACCCAACCATCTTCTAACGGCTGTATATTTTACGCTGCATAGAAAATCATTCACGTTCTGAAATCCAATTTAATTAATCAATCGCATCGGTTCTTATTTTTCAACAAAATCCGAGCACCGTCGATGTTGCTCGCGCGGCTGGCGGTAAAGGGAAATATTTTACAGCCTAAAAGAAGGCTTGTGAGGCTACGTGGAAAGTCGCTCAAGTAGTCCGGCCTTGACCGGCCCCGTCATCTTCAAAAGAAGAAGCGCCGCTTGAGCGGCACAATTAACCTTCGTACCACTGATCGTGCTATGGCAACGTTACAATGGGGCCACGAATTTACTCTAAGTCTAAGTAATCTAATTTACGCAAATGGCTTCCTTTTGGAACAAAATTCCACGCTATAAATGAACTTGGACGAAAGCGAATTCTCACACTGCGGTCGTTACTGGCATGCATGACTGACTAAAGATTGCTATAGAAGCATACTTATTGCTCTTCGCTTCCGATAACCTTGCGTCTTGTATCAATGGTGTTTGCTCGATCCCTTCGAAAAGTTTCTTTAGCAAGTAGACGAGTAATTCTGCGTTTCAAGACTATAAATTAGCTATGGCACCAGACTTGCATGAAAATTCTTGTGGAATGACGATATTTTCTTTCATATGGATGAATTTTATTAATTTACTTTGATTCCATCAATTAGGAGAGGTTAAAGATGGCACTATACTCATGAAGCCTACGAGTTGGTCTCAGTCTTAGATATACTGTATGTACAACTAACTTCCCCTTCAGAGCCAAATTTTTCCCGCTTACTAAATATTGAACACGAAGAAAATCACCAGGTAATTTAAGGTACATATGATACACATTAAATGTATGATTATGAGTAGTATTTTCGAACCTTTCTTTGCTGTCAATCATACGCTGACGTAACTTTGATACCCAGCCATGTTACGGACATGAAAAGTATAGCACTTGAAAAGTAGTCAGATTTTCTGATCAGGTATAGATAAATACTTAAAATCAAAGAGAATAATTTCCAAAATACAAACTTTCAACCCACGATGCAGACATTATTGTCTAAAGAAACGTAATTTTAAGCTACATGATACCAGGTGGTTGGCCGATGAAGCTCGTGCGCTGCATCGGCTTGTGCATAGCGAGCTCCGCGGTCCACGGTCACACTACTAATCGTGAGCTTCACGTTAAATACATGGGCTCTAAACTAAATGGAATGCATACAAACATACACAGTGCCTATCTACGCTAATGAAGGCCACATATGGTGACAGGAGCAACCGTACTCGAGTGAGAAATGTGTTCATCAGATCTGCTTCAAACATGAGACAAAAATATTTCTGCGGAGTAAAAAATCACTGTTGGTAGCCATTTGACTTCCAGAGCGCCTGGTAGTAGCGCTCTGCCTAAATAAATAATAATCTCTTTTCGTCAATTAAAATATTTCCGATAATTTCTTAATTTCGTCTTTTTAACTTACGGTAGAACTTCAAAATTTCTGCCTGTATGGCATAGCCGTGAAGAAAAATGAATGATTCAAAATTTCTCTCAGGTTTTCGATAAATCATTTTCTTTGGTGCAATGAGTGGTATACATATATGAAAACATTTAAGTCTCCGTAAGCAAAATTGGATGTTTGTAACATGCTACGTTGGCGTCACTTCAGGGTTGCCGGCATCATTCATGAATCTCGACACATGATAAAAAAGAGAGAAAGTGCTTGTGGCATCACGAAAATGTTGCGCAAGTGCCCGTGCGGCTCTGATAACGTGCAAAGACTAATACATCCCCACGTCCATCACTTCTGAAAGAGTTTACTTGTCTTCCAAGCCTTGATCCATATTTCGAGAGCTGAGGTTGAGTACCGCAGAGTATCTGTTGTTGACAGCAGCAAACGCTGCGTGAGCAGAAAAAAATTCTATAAATTTCTTCATATCCAAGCTGCTTGCATTTTCTTTTTGTCAAAACATGTTCTCAATTTCTTCTAATACATAAGTAAGCACTCAGGCGGTATTAAGTGTTTATCATGCTAGCAGCTGATCACGATGGCAACTCATTATGCGTAACTGCATTACGCGTAATCGAATCCAGCGTTGGGCGCGCTGCCCATGCTGGCAGTGCCGTGCGTCTGATGACCTGCGCATGCGCCATCAGCGCAGTGCGGCCACTGACGACCCATAATTGAGAAGCACGGAGGTTGAGTAAGTAGATGACGACATAAAGACAGGGCTGTCTCTTCTCATCATGACAGAGGGAAACTATTCAGAATGAATAACCAAGACCAGGAACAGAATTCTCATTAGCCTAGTTATTAAAATGATAATTTTATTTTAGGGATCACGTTGACAGCGACGACGCCATTGAAGCGCTGCAGGGTAACATGACAAGGTCGACGCTTGAGCTGATTTTGAACAATAGGCTGTTGTGATTGTTAGCTCAATAAAAGTAACCAGGCTTTCAGCTATTAAAAAAAACTAGCCGCTCTCCGCCATATATGTCGTTAATTGACCACATGTACAACCAGTGCAAATTTTGACAAACGTGTTTCGTTAAGGCTTGCGACGATTCCGAGAACTCAGCTACATTCTCGGGTGACACAATCGCGTCCGCGTGTGGCAGGAGCTGCAATTAGGAGCGCCACAGTCATGGATGTTCTTTGTCGCCGCGCTCCTCCTATATAGCGCTGCCAGCAAATGAAGCTGTCGTGCCTGATGCCCTCATACACCAGGTGGCGGGACTGCAGTTGCAGGTGTCATGCCGGGAATTTCGTGACACGCTGTAATTAATGAGACGCTGCATCGCTGGGAGGAGGTATGACCCACAATTTGACCAATTAAATAACTCTAAAATCTCAAATAAGTTTATAATATTGAACAGGCAAGTAAATTATATTTTGTATTCCATTACAACTAAAGAAGAAATGACTAAATCAGAATGCTTCAATTATTTTTTAATATATGCACCTCAATTTTTGTCACTAAACTATGAGTATGACGGCAGTTATTAGTAAACTAATGTCTGTTACGATCTAGCAATTCAGACAAATTTCCTACGTGTGCCCAGCATTTACGTATTTCCGGCCAAGCTTCATAACCGATACATTCATTACATTTGACGAAATTTATACCTGGTGGCATAAGACAACTTTATTTATAATTTTTACTAAATAATGCTCTAAATAAAGTTTTATAAATTTGAAACTCATCGCAAGTCTTGCGACTCGTACATGTTTTGACGGCCGACTTTTTCATATCCGCAATCCAGGCGACCGCGTGCCGCGCGTGTGAACGAGTACGTCGCTCACTAAGAAGCGGCGGACAAATAAGAGCAGATGCGTCTTCGTTTAGAGTAAGGAAGAACGTAAGGTCGGCGTAGAATAACCACAAGGGTCATGGTCGTGTTACCGTTGGTGGAGTTATTGATAATAATTAGTGGGTCGCTGCTGACGAGATCCCAGCTCGTCATGAACCATGTTTTCCGACTTACAAGCTCATGTCAGAACGATGGCAGTTCATCGACTTAGCGCATGCCGATCATTTGTTCAAGTCTAAAAGCTTTGAGCCGTTGCTGATCGATGAGTTGTGATGTATGCGCAAATTTTGATGTATCGTGTGATGGATGCAAGCTTCTCACGTATATTTGGGTCGAGGTTAAATTTTCTGTCTTTTGAACGTAAGCTTCAATCCTCGAATAATGGAGATCAGTAACGATGATATTTAATATGAGTGAAGGCATGATACTTATCAAAGGCACCTATCAGGCGCCCGTCATCCAGAGTGTCTCATTTTGATTCCACCACCTCTGGACGTTCAAGGATTATCTTCAGTTTGAATTCTATACTCCATACGAAAATGCGATTCTATTTTTAAAATTGACCTTAAAAATGTTGTCTCTCAAAACTAGAGAAATATATTGAGTAAAAATAAAAATTTTTACCCCAGTTAAGATGCTGAGTCGACTGCCCTCCTCGTATATTGGTCGTGATCTACAACCGTCGATGCCCGATCTCATAAACAATGTAAGCAGCGAGCGCATTAACTCCTTGATAATGAGCTTTGTCATGCCTGCACCATGCACGAAATGGTTCTCAACCCCCTTTGCTTAATCGAACTTTGATTCTTTAGATGAGAGGTGCTAATGACCTTTCATTTGTCACATCCTAAGCACGACTTCCAATTGCGGGGAGCGGCTCGCATTTCGTCATCGCTTCAAGTAGACCTATCGCTTACTTTGCATTTTGAAGTGCACTGAAGTGACGTTCTCAGACTTGAAGAAGGAGCTTAATGGCTGAACAGGGTCATTCAACGGAGCACGTTCTCTTCTTTACTCAGTGGCCAATACGGCCTAAAAATTGCGATCAAAGGGCATGATCCATTGTGTGGACCACCTCACCAAACGTGAAGTCGTCAAAAACAAGTGAAAGTGAGGACACTGTGGACTATCTGAACTAGTCGGTAGGCGGAGATTTTCTTGGGATTTCTTCTCCGGATACATTGATCCTTATTGGCTCGACAGTTGTTACATGTTGCATGTTAGCTCACTCAGCGACCTATGAGTAAGCTAATTTTAAAAAGGTGAAACCACATAAGTAAAATCATTGGCGTAAATCCGAAAAATTTATTAAATTATATTAGGTGAATCGGAGTAACTATAAACGATCAATAGAACCTATATATATTTTTTTAATTCTAAAGTTCACGTAGTAAAAAGTGCTGCATGAGTCCAATGCTTGTATAGAGCATTGCTGACGACCATCGAGGACGAAGAAGCGGGCATCATCTCGATTACATCCGTACCTTGTCAACCTCAATTAACGTGATCAAACGCTGAATTCCTTCGTTTGTGTGCACTGAATCGACTAATTATTTCGAGAGGTCGTGAAATTACTTTTGTCACGATTCCAAACCGTGATAATCGGTAGGCACATGTCAACTGAACAAATATACAGTAAGTATAACTTCCGCTTGATTGCACCAAATTTTTAAAAGGCCAGCTTGTAATATATTCTATTTGCTTCAAACATCAAATCACGTCGAAACGAATTACATCGAAATTGTTTTGAACTATTCAAGTTTGCAGATATTAAATTGGGAATATTTTTTGTATTAATCCTCATTCTATGGTGGTTTGTTTTTCATGGATATGTAAAACTTCTTCATAACTGCAAAATTAATGAGCACTAGAATCTTACCGCACCGTAAAGCCCGTATTCGCAGCGCTATACAATATGTAGAACGTCTAAACGTGTAACTAAGCTTTAAGCATCCTGCATAATTCTGTTTCAAACATCATACAGTTTCTCTGAGATATTTGAATTAGTTGAGTTTTATCCGAAGCTATTTCAAAAGTTTTCCGTTCTCTTGCGCTGTTTTAAAATGGCTTTCAAAGTTTTGACTGCAGTTTCCTTCAAGCAGCCTCTTCTCGCGAACTATAAAAGACATTACAGGTAATTAACATTTCAACACCCGTGTTGTCAGAATAGATTTTTTCGTTTCGTAATCTTGCGAACATTTTCTGATGATTCGGACAGTCAAATTAGTCGAAATTAAACAGTTTAAAAAAAATCAGTGCATGATTTTTATCTTTGCAGGAAGGATCTAGAATGCAAATTTAAGTTGATTTAATAAAATTTAGACTTATACTCCTAAATAAAGGGTATAGACTGGAATTAGAAACATGAAAACCGAGCAAATAATTTTTTATTGCTTGATGCACCTCTTCACTCTATTATGAAACGCATTAGCAAATGTAAGATCGTTTGAAATTAAATTCTATAGACAAAAATATTTTCACTTTAAAGCAGCAAATATAGAATTCAGAATTTTTTTTGCACTTTTCAACTTTCAATCAAGCAATTTACTCTTAATGAAACAACTGTATGTGAAAAAACGAAAAAATAGAAAAAAAACATTTATCACTCGCGGTGAAAATGAAAAAGACTGATCAACCAATATATACATTAATAGATAAGGTTAAGTTTAAGTTTTTAAAATCGTGATTTAAATTATGGTGAGTAAAAATGGGCGGCTAATGAGTTTTTTATGAGTTTATCATATTTCCAAAAGGCAAAAAGAGTGACAAACATGATGCTATTTAAGTAGTGATCATCATCTAACTGTAATTTCGTATGCAGCGTTACTATACTGACCATTGCTTGCACCACTCACTATTAGTTGCACTGATCACTCCCAACACCACTGACTAGTATCATTGATGTTTGCTTGTACTACTGGAAAGAATTCGACTCCTAAAAAGCAGTATAATAATGGATATCTGATTAATTACTGCATACAGTGAACACTTGCAGGTGAGACTCCAATAGTTGCATTGACAGTTAGCTAAGGCAATAAATAGAGTCTCAACTGTATAAATGATATTTATATTCTGAAAAGTATTTATTCGATTTTCTTTCCATTTACACCTCAGGATTTAGCTTGGGCATTCAGATAGACCATCTTATTTCTGAACTGAAGCCCCTCATTAGGTCCTATCAAGATAGATCTAATTTAAATATAATTCTCGAAGAAGTTCCATGACCCACATTCATAATGTGGAATCGAGAGTGCATGGGTTGCACAGACGTGAAGCTGTCTCTGAATTGGAAGAAATGAGTGAGCAGCCTGGGTCAATCCCTGGCGTGATGAATAAATCGTGTGTCGGGAGACGAGTTGAGGTCACCTCACTCTTGTACGTATCATCATAAGTCATGGCGTGCTCTTCTCTAACGCCAGGCGGCCTGCAAACTAGGCACGTTCATTTGAGCCCCGGGAAGGTCATTTCAGCACCGAGTCTTGCTATATAGAGTGGCCGCTGGCTATGTTTGTTCGTACTTCTTCTCCGTCGTCAATTGGGCTAACATCAGACGCTCTCTCCTTAAAAACGCTCGCTTCTACCAGAGCAATGAAATTCTTCCTGATCTTATGCGGTTAGTATAATTCTGTGTATGAATTAGCAGACAGACGACTACCACGCATATACCTACCGTAACACTGCTAAAATGTTTATTGCTTAATAGAATTTAAATGTAAAGGAATAAATACAATATTTTATAAAACATTTTACAGGTTCTATTCTGATTATTATCAGAAACAACTACGATGGCTCAATCCACACATATTATTATTTGTTTGAGGAGACATTTGTTCTGTCTGATTAAATTTAAGGTATCTTATTTCATGCTTTATTGTCTATTTCAGCTGCAGCACTGGCCGCTGCTGATCGTCGCAACGGCGGCAGTAACGGCATCAGTAATTCTTACTCACTGCCTAGCAACGGCAACGGCGGCAGCAACGGCATCAGTAATTCTTACTCACTGCCTAGCAACGGCAATGGCGGCAGCAACGGCGGCAGCAACGGCATCAGTAATTCTTACTCACTGCCTAGCAACGGAAACGGCGACAGCAACGGCATCAGCAATTCTTACTCACTGCCTAGCAACGGCGGCAGCGACGGAAGCGAAAACGGTGATGTCAACGGCTTAGGCGATTCATACTTTCCGTCAAATGGCATCGCTGACAACGGCATCAGTAACTCTTATTCTCTGCCAAGCGGTGGGAACGGCAATGGAATCAACGGAGCGAATGGAAATGGAAACGGAGTTGTGCAATCCGGTGCAAATGAAATTGGCTTACAAAATGCATATGGAGCTCCACGAAATGGAAATGCACAAAACAATGGCAACAGAAATGGTAACGGCAACAGCAACCGTTACAGTGCAGCCAGCAACGGCAGACAGAACGGCGCAACAAGGCGCAACGGTGGTAACGGTTTGAATGGTAATGGTGCTGGAAGCAGCAGTCGCACTAATGGTCGTAACGGTGGAACAAACGGTGGATCCAGCGGCAACGGCTACAGTGCGCCTAGCAACGGCCGCATCAATGGAGACAACGGAGGAAACGGCTACAGCGCACCCGCCAACGGAGGCTCAAACGGTCTGTCGTCAGCGTACGGAGCTCCCAGTGCTGAAGAGGAGCTCGCCGAACTGGCCGCCAGTCTTCCCGGTGGAGGAGTTCCTGGAGAAGATTTCCCAGTGCTATTCCTGTGCCCCAACGGAACCATCTTCAACCAACAATATTTGGTGTGTGACTGGTGGTTCAACTTTGACTGCAGTCAAGCCCAAGGATTTTATTCAGTCAACGAACAAATTGGAAAAGTTGAGAACAATGGAGCCTCCGGAACCCAATCGCTCAACAACGGCTATGCAGCTCCCACTAATGGACAAAACGGAAATGGACTTGCTAATGGCAACGGACAGAACGTAAATGGTTATTCCAACGGAAACGGTTCTACTGGCTTAGATGGTCTAGGCGGATCGAACGGCAGTCGCCGTAATGGGTATGGGCCCTCAGGAAACGGAAATCAAAATTCTAACGGCAACGGCAATGGTGCAAGTAGCAACGGGAACGGCAACAGGTACGGAGCTGGAAACGGCGTCGCACCTGTGGTGGACTTCCGCGCTAGTACTTACTCCAACGTCAACGGCGGCGCACCAAGTGGCACCGGATATTAAGAGGAGAGCACCGAGCTCACTGTAGCAAAGATGTATAATTATTGTGATTAATATCCGCAATGTTCTTTCACGGCTTATTTTGAATCATCTAATTTATTTTTCATTGAAAGAGTACTACGTATATAATTTTTATTATACTTATGTTTGATTTCAAAATGATTTTTCTGCTCAAGATGACTTTTATTCTGACACATGAGCTCGCTTCTTCGTTTTGAAGCTTTTAATGCGTGCAAGGAGCATTTTCCCATTTATTTCGTCTTAATCTTTAAAATTCACTGTGCGGGCAAAAAATCTTCTAATATATTGTAGAATTCTAAATAAGGCAATGAGTTTACAATAGACTCGATCATTATTGAATAACGGTTAGAAGCGGCGATGTGCCTATATAAATGAGCTCTAAATTTTACCGAAGTTAGCAACATAATAAATCTTTCACTGTTTTCCGGCTTTTTTCAACAACCATTAAAAAAATTATTTATGTATGTTTTTACTCAATCATATCAAACGCAGTTCAAAAATCACGATGTTTCAATTTATATATTCTCATATTAAAAGTTATAATAAATTGTAATGCCTTTTTCATGCTGCATGACTAAGCATTTATATCGGACAAAGTTTTAAGACTACGTTTGCACGATGAACATTTTGCTGGTATTTAGCTCTATTCCTGCAGTGTCATTTACTCTTTGAAAAATGAAGGATTCCTTCACGTAGAACGGTTGAAATTGTCTTAGCCAATTTCGCCGCTTTGGTAATTCAGACAAAAATGTAAGCTCCAGTAATCGATGATTTAAACACACCGGGCTGTTAAGTTTCATACATCATATGTATTCCATTTGGTATTGGTCATTGAATGATGAAAAATAGTTATTGTATGGTTTAATTGTTTGAACATTCCCGACGTTTGCAGGCAATCAAGAAAATCGTAAGTTTCCAATTAAGGGAAAAATACGAATCCGTCGGTTCTCTTCTAACTAAATGTAACTGAAGATAAAATTTAAGGTATTAAATAATGGATGAATCATTTACTTCTCGTTCACGAAGCCTTCGTGAAATTCAATACTTTAGATAATAAATATGTGGCGTTTTTCCTGAGTCAGATGTGACAGCCAATACAGGAGAACATTAATGCAACCCAGTGTTTTTTTTTAACTTTGGATGACAGTTGGTGTCTTTATGGGCTGCAGAAAAACTGTTAAAATCTGACACTTTAATTAGACTTTGGATAATATGTTTTAAATAAGTTTGACTGGTAACAATAGTTTCAGTCTTTTATCATTTTTTTGTTCACCAGCAACCAAAATTTCAACATTTATTCAGCAATTTAAAGATTATCAATAAATTGTAAATGAATTACAATAACACTAAAAACGAGTAGATAGCTACATAAATTGGTAAAAATATATATTAGAACTCGTTACAAAAACTTTCTGTCGCATGTTAAGCTCCATGTTAATTGCGGATATATTTACTGCCGTCAATTCAATTCACACTTAATGATCTTGGTAACGAATGTTAGCAAATTATTGAGTTAAAAATGTAAGCAATTGAATACATTAGTAAGTAATGACTGATGCATTAGGGATAAAAATGATTCAAAGTGAATCAAACTGCAAATGACATCCGGAATATACTGAAGTCACAATAATTTGTAATCAGTATAATATATAGCTATTATTTTTTGAGAAGTCAATTCAAATTTTAAGCGGTTTTAACTTACAAAAATATGCGTTTAAAAATTGGTTTTTAAAGACAACACTTCTGGACAATCCAGTACCTTGGATGTTACACATGTACAATGAATTTCTAATTTCATTTTCATATATTAAAAAAAATTAATCTTCAAATTTTTTTAAGATATCAAAATTTTGTAAATTTTAAAAATTATTTATTCTGTCAATTGATTCATGTATTGTCTCTGACTTTATGCAATTGTGCAAAATTTCAGATCAATTGGACAGGTCAAATTGTGTCATATATGGATTATAAGATTTGTAGGAGACGAAATTTATTTTTTAATTTTTTTAATATTGAAAAAAAAACAAAAATTTTAATTTATAAAATTATTTATTCTGTCAATTGATTCATGCATTGTCTCCAACTTTACGCAAGTGTGCCAAATTTCAAATCGATTGGACAGGTAGAAGTGTGTTAAATATTGATTATAAGATTTGTAGCAGACAGACAGACAGACAGACAGACAAACAAGAAGTGAAGCTAAAGAGAAGTGTTGTAAAAAGTTGGTTACAAGCGAATTCTATACTATGAATTTTAACTGTCTTCATTCTCATCCAATCAGGCGGCCTTTAGTTGGTCACGTGACCAGCGACTGGTCGATACTCTTTATTACCCCAGAAGCAGCCAGTATTCCTATACACCAGGCCACCAGCCGGATAATTAGTACGTATAGCAATTGGGGCTCGCCTGTTACATAGTGGACACCGCAACTGGTCCCATGTAAACAAAGGCAAACGCACTATAATGCTATGAGACAGCTGTAACGAAATCAAGCAGCATGTAAAGTTCGCAATAAAAAAACACTTATTGTTCCTTGTTCCACAATTGCCTAATACGTAGATATTAGAAGTTCATGCCTTGGCATCAATTAATTCTGGTAAGACTTTGGTAGAACAAATTCACTCCTATAATTTATTCTGAAATGTATTTAAACTTTTATTGTGAAAACAATGTTATGATGACAACACGTCGTTATTATCGAAGAAAAATAGGATGAAAATAAACAGCACAGCATAAATAAACAAAATGGAGGAGTTCCATGCTTAAACTATGATATTTTTTCACGAGAGAGGAATTTTCCAGTGAATGGCAACTCGCTTAACCGTAATCGTCGATTCGACATTCAATATTCGAGAATTTTTATTCACGTATCTGTCGGCCATTGTCCTATAAATCAGGACTGAAGAAACTGCAAACTTCAAATAACTAAATAACTCAAGCCATATCCTGTAAAGAATTATATTATTTTGATAATATTTTCCACGAGCAAGTTTTACGACACGACTATAATAATGTTTGCACGCTGGATCGAGCGCTTACCTTCGTCGCGGCGAGCAGAAGCTTCAGCCCGACACTCACGATCACGACAGCGGCTATGAAATTCTAATGACTTATTATTAGCCAGCCACAACCTTCACCTCGAAGGCCTGTCACCGGGGGCTCTAAAATACTTAATGGATTTTTGAAGAGCTTCAGGAAGGAAGGCTTCACTAGTGTGTTTGTCCTCTTTGTTCTACTTGACGATTACTGCAACTTACTCAATTTTTACAACCGTAAAAATTGAGTAAGGTTTTCGAGCGCGGTTTTTCTAAAAAATTCTTTCACGCTCAAATCTTGTAGATACTTCGACTTGCATTCACAACCCGCAAGATCAGTAATAAATTGATATGAATGCCGTCGTATTTTGCAGGAAATTGCTTATAATAGACCGGAGTACAGCCAGCATATTGCATTTAAATACAAGCTCTGTTATCTCTTGCACTGCCACAGTCAAGTCTAGTGTATATAGTCTAGTGTTATATACGATGGTACTCTTTTATCACATGACTGCATTAAAGTAACGCATCCAAAATCATTTGATGATTGTAATATGAGTACATTTTCTATTCCAGGCGACTCGTATTTTGTTAGCTTCAATTTATTGCTTATAATGGTACCAGAGTTATTAGATATCTTGAAGAAATTGTACTCGTTAGCTAGAAAATATTGAAAATATGAAACAACCGTAAAACATTAGTGAAATGAAATTAAGAATGGAAAGAACTAGGGTATCTTACGGCAGAGAGTTGCGATTCATCCTATGTAATGCGTGCAACGATCTGTGCACCTGCATGATCATGAGGGCTATGTAATTTGCAAGCAGTCTTAGCGTCAGATGCACGCATCAATTATTGAAATAATTTCTCATCACGCATCATTATTATGCTATGTATGACCAACAGCATGCCTTTTCTAACGTAGAAAACATATATATATTTCTCCGGATATCATATATAATTGGAAGTAATTTCGAATGAAAAAGCCTAAATTTTCAGTTTTTCAGCGCTGATTAACAAAACAATAGAAAATGCTTCAACTCGCGCATACTGATTGTAATTGT
Organism: Hyalella azteca; assembly: GCF_000764305.2. Classification (NCBI taxonomy): domain Eukaryota; kingdom Metazoa; phylum Arthropoda; class Malacostraca; order Amphipoda; family Hyalellidae; genus Hyalella; species Hyalella azteca. Next base: position 44,766 of record NW_025944519.1, read on the forward strand.
TGGCTCTTCCCTGCTGGCAAGCACTGGACGTATTCATTAAATTTTGTGCTGCGTCCAAGCACGAGTAAGAATACGGTTAGTAAAAATTAACTCAACAACAAATTCCAGTAAAACAAAGCATCCAACCGAATTCATATAGCTTGACATGCATTTCATTTTGTTCTGAAATAATTAATGTTATCAAACGCCGATACCTCCAGCGCACTAAAACGCCCCGGACTCCCGTACGGAGAAGTTTGTGGTCACATTTGTGTCACTATAAATCGTATAAACAGCTCTTACTTTCAGCTCGCCTAAAACTGATACATTCAGTAAAGGAGAAGTTCGCAAGTGACCTCATGAAGTATCTCTTTTAATTTACCACTGGGCATAATTTATTATTCTCAATGTTTATGAGGACAAGAAAACCATTTGGAAATGTAACTAAAAATTTTCTATGTGTAACACAATCTGACATTAAACTGTACTCCCCGTTATTGAATGAAAAAAATGAAGAAAAACGTTGTTCGTAGTTATACCTAATTCATACACTCGTTACAAAAGCGATACTTACTGCAAAACAACATCACTTACATAATTAAATTTCATCAGCAAGTGCCACAACGAATAGAAGGTTAACTCTTAATTTATTACTATGAATATTAGAAAATTTGTTGACTCGAAGAGAGTGAGCAGTAAACAAGTTGCATGCCACGCTTGGGTACTATTAAGATCACCACATTGGGAGCATTGAAGTCTCCTCAAGTTCTCAGCTTCAACAGGGGGTCTCTGAAATCTAATTGGGCTGAAAAAATTAATTGGAGTAAGGGTCAAGGAGAGCTTGCTGTATGATTTTCAAAACGAAAGAAAAATTTGTGACTAATAAAACAGAGGTTAGGGTCGTTTGTGAAGATGAGTATATGACCCAATGGATGTCATTACGACAACAAACACTTGTGATGCATCGCGGTGGGTCCGTATTAGTGCAAAATGCATTCCATTTACTTTTAGCGCATATGTAAGTGGGAACGGTTAAAAAACATGCTCGCTGCCCAGCGCCACAAAGCACCGAGGTGCTCGCGATGAAAATAATGAAACGCTTCGTATAAGGAGAGCACTCAGTCGAGTTAATGAGAAAACCTGGCACACAAAATGTATTATCATTCGGCAAACGCTGGTTGGCAGAACGAGACACATGCACACGGTTCATGCACACATAACTTGACTTAGTAAGTTAAATTTTAAGTATAAGTCAAACAAATTAAGTCGATTACATACTTTCCTTCACTGCATGTAATTATTTTAATGGAAAGCTCGACAGAATTAGCTCGTAGCCTTCTACTGAAGGAATATCATAAATGAATCTTATTTTCAAAAATCATGAATTTATGATATTCAAGCAGAGCATTACACATGTAGCATAAACATTTTTCAGATTACTCTTTTACCTCGTTCGTCTATCCCTCGTTCCGGTCGTTCGTCACCACTCCTACTTGTGTCCAATTATACTGTTTGCGTAGGCTGCTCTTATGGATCAAGGTATTCTATTTGTGCGCGACCTACTCTTACTTGGGTCCAAATACCCAGTTCTTGTGGGCCCCAGTCTTACTTGGATCAAGTAACATGTTCGTGAGGCCCTTACTCTTACTTAGATCCAAGTAATATAATCGCGTGGGCTCCACGCATACGTGGGTACAAGTATTTACTTCACGTGGTATCTAGTTACCTGGGCTCCAGTTCCTTGTCTTCATTGAGCCTCACTGCCGCTTGCGCATTACTCACCCTAATGACGTCGTGTGCATGAACTCTCACGCTCCGTGCCACCTTAACTCGGCCACACGTCACGATCGCCTTTCGTAAAGGTCTGGGCGGCTTAGGCTTCTGCGCATCTTAACCCGCCAAACGTTGTTATGATTACGCAGCCTTGACACGGTGCTGTCTCAGCGTGTGCTGTCTCTTCAGATCTCTCGTCCAGCCTGCTCTGCTCTTCACAATACCGACATATTAGGCATAACAATAACATTCATAGGAAAAAGGCCGGGCTTGAGTGCAATCGTGTTTGATTTTTATTTTGAATTATTTTAATAGTTCGGTGTGGAATCTGCAAAGGTCATGCTAATGATATAGGCTTCAAATTCAAGCGAAAGTTTGGATGATAAATTGGCTGAAATGTTGTTCACTTGGTTCTTTGTGTTGGACACGGTGCTGCAATTAGATAAAGAGTTAGTTTTGAGCGATGCAACTTGGGCTCAGTTTTTTTTAACTGAATGGATTGAATCTCGGAAACGGTTGAGACTCTTGGATTAAATTTTATTCATAATACATTTCTATACATTAATGAGTTTAACAAGATTTGTTTAAATTATGCACCAGGAATAAAAAATTTTTAGCTTTAATTTCCGCAGAAGCCTTATTTTTCATTGCACGATGTTTACATCTGTGCGTCAAAATCCAAACAAACACGATTTTAGCTAGCACGAACCTCTTGCTTTGAGGATTTACAAATTTTAGGGGTTCCCAAAAGCAAGAGTTGTATCAAACCTAGAGTTGATACAGGTGGGAACACTTGTATAAAGAAGATACAAGTGTTATTCAAAGTTCTGAGTGAAAAGAAATTGTTATAAGTAAACGAATCGTGCGATTTTTTGAAAAGAAATGTACATAATTGCGCGGGCGAAATAAAGAAAATTTCATCATTTCTTGTGATTGAAACATTTTCTTAAAAACAAAATATTCTAATTAAACTATTCGACATAACAATATTCATCAGAAAGCTTGACTAAATTAGCGATTGGCGAGCAGGTAACGGACGCAGTATCTTGTATACAGATTTCCACTCTGCCATTGAGTTTCGATTCCAGTTTAAGATTAAGATTGCTAAGTACATCTGTAGTACTTGCCGGGCATTCAGCACGACTACTCACCACTATTCCTTGACATTAATTTTTTTCTAGGAATCGTGTCGTAGTCTGTGAGACTTGTAATACTATTTTTGAGCACAAATGTTAGGTCTTAATATTAGATGCGTACTTAGAAGGCATCATTCCTCCGGTGTTCATTCATTTTCTCCTGCATTGCGTATTTTCCTCCAGTTTCTATTGGAAGTGCGATGCCACTAATTATGAACATTTGATTAGCTACATATGAAATTGAACTTACTTTTTCCTTACTATCATGCGATCATGACCAATGCTCAGCCTGGCTAAAGAGATGATACCTCACTTCGTTGTAGTCATTAACTTAGCGGTGGAAATATTATTTGCGATGCAACCCGACACGAATATTAGTGCTAGTATGCTTTTAGCTGATCTGAATACAAATACTGGAACTTGATGCTGCCTTCAAGCGAGTAATTCTGTTAGATTGACAGTATAAGTACTTAGATCTGGCATCGCAATTGACCCTGACTTATTTCGATCTAATTTAGTTTGCCGACTATTGCATTGGGCCAGAAATTACGGTGAGACTGAAACAGCCTGTAATGATGGGTTACCAGTAGCTGGAGAGCTGACCCTCGTGTTAGCATTGGCCAGCAAGTAATTATATACGAGGCTTGCGAGCGTGGCCTAGTTCTTGGGCAGATGAGCTCGTCTTGAAGGTCTTCACTTTTAGTCGTTGTGTAAAGCCTGGGTGCAGATCACTTAGTTTTTGTTATCGTGAAGCAGATCAGCCAACACGATCAGTCTTGCTGCATCACATCGAAGGCCGTCTCTTCAGGCACAACACTCGCATGGAGAGCGAGAGTGTGGATCACATGAAGGGGCCTTCCTCTCGTCTGAGCTCAGCGTTCCGAGGGTTCGATCGTCCGCTAAATAAGGCCGTCCTAGTGCACCATTACGACTAATGAGCTCAAGCGCGCCGCTTACACGCAGCGGTCGCAGCCGTGACATGAAGCTTCACTAAAAGCCAACTTACCCACGGCACTTTCCAGACCCAACAGCCACTGATTTTTGTTTGTCATCTCTTACGCGCATGAAACATTTTTAAGTGCGGTGTTTAAAAAAGTCGTCGTGTAATCACGCTCGCCCCTTGATGCAAAAATCGATGTAAACCAATTTCGTCCGTCCAGGGCGTTTCATGAGAAGGCTATGCTGCCAAGGCAGTTAATTAACAAACAAACTTACGTTTATCTTTCCTTTGTTGTTCTTGTAAGCTGCAAGTGGGAGAAATGGGAGCAGAAATGCAACTAGCCCCTATGCCAGCTAATGATCTACACTAATTTCACAATGTATAATGTGAAGGACGTAAACCATTCAGATATGAAGTCATGACGCATGTAAGAGGTATGCGAACATGAAAATTTTACTTATAATTAAAATGGAAGAAGTCGTCTAATAATAAAACACTTACAGTAGTGATTCAAGACCCCCCAGGCGATGCAGTGAATGTCAACGTTAAGGATAATGGTTGTTGTTGACAGCTTGAAGGATAACATTAATTGGAGACTAAGGATAAACTGACGGGCTGCAGTTACTTGCCCGTAGCCCGTTTCCGCGAAATGTTGCCACAATAATTCACGTGACACTTCATGGACCGTTGACATTAAAAGATTCCAATTGCGAATCCATGACAACGTCTTTTATCAGTTTGATGAAGTCACGGCCTTGTCCATTATTTACAATTAAGCTGCGTTGTTTAGACAACTAAAAAAAACTTCGATTGACTAATGGGTCAGAAATTAAAAGTATTTTGTTGTTTGTTTTGTTGAAAAGTTCAGCAAAGGGTTTTCTCATTCATCTGTCGTGATTGCATTTGCTCGACATCTATTCAGAGATTGTAGTCCTTAAAAGGAACTTGGTAAGTCAACACGAGTCCTGGTGGAATCATCGTCAGTCCTCACCAAGTTATGTGTGTCGAGCATGTTTGTCGGTCAACATAATTGTAGGGAGCTGTGCGACGAAAACTGTCTGGCGCAGTGCGTCCGGAGCTGAATTTCGGAAAAATGTAAGAGAGGGTTGAGTGGAGGCAACTGTTGTCAGGAATCATGCATTTGGAGCTTTGTATCAGGAACTGTCATGAGGGAATCGGGTGTTGGGTGTCAAGAACTGTGTGTAAGGAATAGTGTGTTGGCAGCTGTGCCAAGAACTGTCTGTCGGAAATTGCGCTGTGTTTAGGAAATCGTTTTACGGGAGCTGTGTGTTAGGCAGCTGCTTGAAAGGAACTGTTCGACAACATTCAGTACAATCAGGGTTGCAGCTTCCGCCGCCGGTGAGCAACAACCCTGTGACGAATGCCGCGGAGACGAACTTAGTCAATTTGTCGACTTTAACTGACGTCTTGGTCGCTTAATCTTACCGCTATTTAAGCCGGCAGAGCATGCAGGACACACGGTATGAGTTCTTCTTTACAAAAAGTGTAACACAATTAGTACATGCTAAATCAATAATCTAAACTATACTTGATCTTCACGAAAAATTTAGAAAATAAAGCTCGGGATTACTTAAATTTTTATACCTTACGAAAAAATGTGCAAATCCTTATTAATTTCAGGCAAGGGCTGTTATTATTAAGCGTAATATTTTTGGAATACATGTATACTCAAAATAATACATAATAAATTACTAGCAATTCTATGTATATCAATTATATTGACAAAGAGTCGCCATGACAGAAATTGACGAACAATACGTACGTATATGCGATCGCATTGAACTCTTATTCCATTTGCAGAATACATAATATATACTCAAATTTATTTTAAGAATCGTCATTGCAAGGGAATGAAATATTATGATTATTGCTATCTCATGCAACGAATCTTCGTTGTTGTGGTATCCAAACGCGCAAAAAGGACCTTGAGTGGCGCTCTAGATTCTCCTGCAGCGCATCACCTTACCTCTCTCTGATCTCCAAGAGTGTGGCCACTGATCGTCTCTATGACAAGTGCAGGTCATGACGTTACTTCTGCCTTCCATTTGAGTATAAAAGGCGAGCGCGACCAGAGAGGGCATCCAGACTTGCCTACACTTCCCCAAGAACCACTACTTCTCCTACCTATTTCTGTCTGAAACCATGATCACAGTTATCCTCCTTGGTAAGTAAATAGTAATACACTATTGCATTTACTATGTATAGTTTCCAATAAATGAAAGCTTTGGTTACAGATAGGAATTCAATAATAGATTGTTTTTCATTTATAATAACTATTAAAGGAAAACCAAAGCATCCGATATTTGAAAAAAATGTTAAAAATTTAGTCACGTACATATTTGGAAAAAATTTCTATAGTAATTGGAAATTTTACCTCAGTTTAACCCTTTCAGCATCTTTGGCTGCGGTGGCCATTGGCCAGCCCCAGTCGGGACTGGCCAACGGCTACGGCGCTCCAGCAAACGGTGGACGAAATGGCCAAGCTCCCGGAAATGGACTGAACAACGGCTACAGCGCCCCCGCCAACGGAGGCTCGAACGGTCTGTCATCAGCGTACGGAGCTCCCAGTGCTGAAGAGGAGCTCGCCGAACTGGCCGCCAGTCTTCCCGGTGGAGGAGTTCCTGGAGAAGATTTCCCAGTGCTAATAAGGATAATTCCAGGCTTGAAGGGCAAGTCCTATGAAGAAAGATTAAAGATTATGAAGCTTCTAAGCCTCAGTTATCGACGTCTGCGTGGGGACCTAATTGAAGTATACAAGTAACCTCATGGTTTATACAAGGTCCCCGAAGGATTATTGGAATTTGAAACAAGAACCAACACCAGGGGCCACGGCAATAAACTAAAAAACCATGCTGCAACTTCTCCACGCGCCAACATTTCTTCTCGCTTCGAATCATCGACATGTCATCGTCATCGACATGGTCAGTTATGGAAAGATATCGTCAGTTATGGAAAGATATCGTCAGTTATGGAAAGATCGGGCTCCAAAGGCCGGATCCCATGTGAATCAAGTCACGAAAAGTTTAAGAATCGGCAACAGGCCATGGGCCTATTTCTTCAATGCCGACACTTCTATTCTATTCTATTCTATGTGGAACAGCCTCCCCGATGACATAATTGGCGTTCCAAGTATGAACGCGTTCAAGAACAGACTAGATGGAGCTATGGAAAAATATATGTTCAAATTTGAAATGCCTAGCACCATATCGAACCCGGTGGAAGTCGAGTAGCTATTTTCAACTATCGTCAGTCATGAAAAGATCCGGTCAAATGACACGATTTTAGATCTCCTGTGAACAAGACACGAAAAGGATAAGAATCGGCGACAGGCCACATCAGGCCTGCACTTCAGCGCCGAGATCATTATGTTATGTTATGTTATAAAAACAGCGCGTATAGGCCGCTATAACAACAGCGCGTAGGCCGCTATAACAAACAGCGCGTAGGCCGCTATATAACAAAAGAGCGTAGGCCGCTATATAACAACAGCGTGTAGGCCGCTATATAACAACAGCGCGTATAGGCCGCTATAACAAAAGCGCGTATATATAGGCCGCTATAACAACAGCGCGTAGGCCGCTATAACAACAGCGCGTAAGCCGCTATATAACAACAGCACGTAGGCCGCTATATAACAAACAGCACGTAGGCCGCTATAACAACAGCACGTAGGCCGCTATATAACAACAGCGCGTAGGCCGCTATATAACAACCAGCACGTAGGCCGCTATATAACAACAGCGCGTAGGCCGCTATATAACAAACAGCACGTAGGCCGCTATAACAACAGCGCGTAGGCCGCTATAACAGCAGCGCGTAGGCCGCTATAACAACAGCATGTAGGTCGCTATAACAACAGTGCGTATGACGCTATATAACAAACAGCACGTAGGCCGCTATAACAACAGCGCGTAGGCCGCTATAACAACAGCACGTAGGCCGCTATAACAACAGCGCGTAGGCCGCTATATCAACAGCGCGTAGGCCACTATAACAACAGCACGTAGGTCGCTATAACAACAGCGCGTAGGAAGGTATATAACAACAGCACGTAGGTCGCTATATAACAACAGCGCGTAGGCCACTATATAAAAAACAGCACGTAGGCCATTATAACAATTAACAGCGCGTAGGCCGCTATATAACAAACAGCACGTAGGTCGCTATATAACAACAGCACGTAGGCCATTATAACAACATCGCGTAGGCCGCTATATAACAAACAGCACGTAGGTCGCTATAACAACAGCGCGTAGGCCGCTATATAACAAACAGCACGTAGGCCGCTATAACAACAGCGCGTAGGCCGCTATTCAACAAACAGCACGTAGGCTGCTATAACAACAGCGCGTAGGCCGCTATAGAACAACAGCGTGTAGGCCGCTATATAACAACAGCGCGTAGGCCGCTATATAACAACAGCGCGTAGGCCGTTATTTAATTGGAAGACTCATTCAACACGGAGGCAGCCTAATCGCTTAGAAAATCCTGCATTATCCAAGTACATTTTTTACTATCTATATTACGCAAGCTATATTACGCAAGTTCGCATTTCTATCTCTATCTGTGAGCATGACGTGTTGGTAAATTGAATCGTATCCTGCAAAATTCTGGAGCTAAAATGGGCGTACTGATAATCAAAACAATTCTATTAATAGGTACACTTAAAAAATGCCTGTGACTAATTTTTTCCATAGCCACAGTTAAACTTTGTCCCTATCACTGCAAATTTCAGATTAAAAGGTTGCTCTGATGTAATTGAACTGAAAAAAATTGTGGCAAAATTCTCTGTAATTTTTTTTTTCAGCATAACCAGTGAAACTATAAGGTAGAAAAATGACATTAGGAATTCTTGTGAGTTCAAAAAACTGTAATAAAATGTTTTATTTTTCCTACATCAAGAAAATTCGAAGTTGCGGTCATGACGCATTCCTCGAAGTCGTGGGCAGCACACGTACGTATAAGCATTCAAAATTACGACCAGTAGACGCGATGCTAACTATCACTCATATTTTTCGCCATTCGCGGTATTGAATTCTTAATTCTTAAATACAATTTTTAGGCATATTGTTCGTCTGAGGTGCGCGCGTCATGTTCAATTGATGACGTACATACATTGTATTGAAAGTTACTCAACATACGCCATATGTGTGGTACTGTAAGTAACGGTCAGCATAAGCCTTGTGTGGTACTGTAAGTTATTAGCCTCAAAGATAATGTAATAAAAATTGTGAGAATATATCTCTTGGTAAAATTGAGTCGGGTGTCGGAGGGATAAAATATTAAAAGAAAACCTAAAAACTTTAATTTATGATTAATGGAACAAATTATTTGCGGTAACATGACGAGTGTAGGCGAGCATTTAAAATATTTTTGAGTAACTCATTTGAATCAGCCAGAAGTTGAGGGAGAGCAACAAAGCATCAATTCATGAAGAATGCATTTTAATTGGTTCACTATAGGCCATATCTAGGATTATAATAAATCATTTCATTATTCAACATAATTTTACAAATGAATGAAAATGATCAAAATTGCTCTATAACAAAGCAGCCTAATCAAACAACATTATTTTGCAGGCCTTATAAACAAAATAAAATGTGTGAATCCCACAATTAAGACACCAATTTGATTTTATGGGCCATGTGATGTTATTAACATCGAATCGAAACGGTTTTGCAGCCGCGGATAGCGTCTACAACTGGTGAAGGGGTAGGTTACTGAAAATTGGTTTCTGAAGAACACCACACAGGCTTTTCAGATGCAAAATACATTCAATATGCTGCGAGGACACTTATCTATTCTTCTCTCTCGAACTTCGGGTCACAAGAAGTACGACTCGTGATAGAGACAAGCAAAAGACGGTAACAGACGGAAGGTTCGTCATAAAAGTAGCGGAATACTTTGAACGCAGAGAGGCATTTTACAGTAATTTTTTGAGCTGAATTCGTAGATGTTCGGATGCAACGTTCGCGTCACTATGCTTGCGACAGATGGCTATGCATTGATCACGATTTTTTTGAATGTCCGAGAACCAATCGGACGCACGATTTCAATCATCCGGCTTTATGCTCTAAAAAGTCTTACTATACACGTTACAATGTGTCGTCTACATAGGAATGTGTTCAGCTGTTAGAAACAAAGCTAAATTTTCTGTTCGAATGACAATAGTTATATCTAGTACAACTTTATATTAAATTTTGAACAAAGTTTTGCGGCCAAAGCGGTAATAACATTTAGTATAAATTGAAATAAATTTGAGCCTCTACCTTCAATCCTTACTTACTATACGAGCGTCCGCAACATCGACTGCTCAAAAACATAAAGCAAAAAAAAAAAAAAATTGGTGTGCTTTCATGAGGAAGAGTCAGTAGGAAAATTCTTTTGTGATATTTATTCCTGTATTACCTATAATTATGAGCGAGTGTAGATATGGTAAAAAATTGAGTTAGTTTCCTAAACGGTTCCTATGAAAAGAGCAGCAGGATATCAACAAATCCATTACTAAATGTTGGTATAAACACATGTAATGCCGAGTTGTTTTGTTATGAAAATTTATCAAGTAATACTATGTGCCGATATTTCCAACACGTTATGTTTTACTCATTAACTTACGATCAGTGTTCACCGTTTGAAATTGATGTCTGAGTTCCGTGCCGAAAATGATTGTTTACGAAAGAAACATGGAATAATCGTTGTCTCATTTTCAAATTTCCTTCACATTTTACCGAAATTTGTTGAAATTTGGATGGGAGGATGAAAATAATTTCAACAGTTCATTGCAATAAATACAATATATTTTGAGTGGTAATGATGGGACTCCTATATTGAATGTTTCATTTGCGATAAATAAAAATCTATCGAGGTCGAGTTTAATTGACAAATGAGTTGAACTCAACGCAAAAATCATATTTCAATTAAGGCCATTATAAAAAATATTCTAATACATAGAATTTCATATTCATTTCATGATAGTTAAACACAAACACTCGGGCAGAAAATAAAGAAATCGACTTTTAGTTTGCTTGATATAATCATTTTTTTTCTGATGAGATTTGTGTGAAATTTTAGGAATCTTTTCAAGAAATTATGGCATGGGTTACTAAAAAGGTTACTAAAAATGTTGAATACAAGAGCGATAATTATTTCGTTTGCCTCTGCTGCGCAATGACTGAGGCTCTGAGATTCCATTTCATTAAGGTTCACAACGTTGAAATGAATTCAAGAGGGCATAAAAATTAGGTGTCAAGTTACAGAAAAAGTTTTTTCAACAGACGTGCCAGTTCGAACGCAAAAAATTCAAATCTTGTAAAATTAATATTATACGTATAGCAACATATATGGAATTCCACTGTTATTCGGATTGCTGAATTTTGATAATCATTCTCGAAATGTTACCTGACCACACCAGATGGATGTATAAGACTGAAATATAAAAACATTCGTTGCTTATACGGTATCTCTCATTAGCTTTGTTTAATTAACCGCTATATCCGTTGCCTTTGCTTGACCTGCCGTTTCCACCGTTCCCTCCGTTCCTGTTGTTGCCATTAGAATATCCGTTACCGTTCGGCCTAGCTCCATTAGAAAATCCATTGCCAATTTGCGAAATTCCATTTGCATATCCATTTCCATTTTGGCCATTGCCGTTCCTTGGAGCTGCATAACTGTTGCTGAACGACTGTGCTCCGTAGGCTCCGTTAGTTTCAATTTTGCCAATTTGTTCGTTGACCGAATAAAATCCTTGGGCTTGACTGCAGTCAAAGTTGAACCACCAGTCACACACCAAATATTGTTGGTTGAAGATGGTTCCGTTGGGGCACAGGAACGAGTCTTGCTGTACCTTACCACTTTCTCGCAGCTGGCAGATGTGGAAGACCTGGCATCTGGCTTCCTCGGCATCGTCAGCGTAGTATCCTGAGAAGGCCTGGTCTCCACACTGGAAGCCGGTGTCGGGCACCTCGGAGAGCACTGGGAAATCTTCTCCAGGAACTCCTCCACCGGGAAGACTGGCGGCCAGTTCGGCGAGCTCCTCTTCAGCACTGGGAGCTCCGTACGCTGACGACAGACCGTTTGAGCCTCCGTTGGCGGGTGCGCTGTAGCCGTTTCCTCCGTTGTCTCCATTGATGCGGCCGTTGCTAGGCGCACTGTAGCCGTTGCCGCTGGATCCACCGTTTGTTCCACCGTTACGACCATTAGTGCGACTGCTGCTTCCAGCACCATTACCATTCAAACCGTTACCACCGTTGCGNGCGCACCCGCCAACGGAGGCTCAAACGGTCTGTCGTCAGCGTACGGAGCTCCCAGTGCTGAAGAGGAGCTCGCCGAACTGGCCGCCAGTCTTCCCGGTGGAGGAGTTCCTGGAGAAGATTTCCCAGTGCTCTCCGAGGTGCCCGACACCGGCTTCCAGTGTGGAGACCAGGCATTCTCAGGATACTACGCTGACGATGCCGAGGAAGCCAGATGCCAGGTCTTCCACATCTGTCAGCTGCGAGAAAGTGGTAAGGTACAGCAAGACTCGTTCCTGTGCCCCAACGGAACCATCTTCAACCAGCAATATTTGGTGTGCGACTGGTGGTTCAACTTTGACTGCAGTCAAGCCCAAGGATTTTATTCAGTCAACGAACAAATTGGCAAAGTGGAGAGCAACGGAGCCCAATCCCTCAACAACGGCTATGCAGCTCCCACTAACGGGCAGAACGGAAACGGACTTGCTAATGGCAACGGCCAGAATGGAGGCTACGGAGCGTTGTAATACACACTGGACGAAAAATTGTAACATTCGGATACTCTCATGTATTTATATGATTAATAAATTAACCTGATGAATTAAAACTGGTTTCACTGTTGGGTGTGCTTACAAATAAATGCAAGTTAAGTAGTAAAAAAATAAAATAATATATATAATATAAAATAAAATAAATGCAAGTTAAGTAGTAGTAAGTAGTTAAGTAACGAAGATTCAAAGATTGAAGGGAACTAAATCAAATAATATTAAGACATTTCCAAAAGTATCAACAATTAAAAAACATTCTGCAGGAAAGATTAGACAATCAAGAATATTGTTTGAAGCGAATCAAAAATATGCACCGGAGAACTACATACCAACTTAAAACGCAAGAAAAAACTGTTATGCTTCCGACAAAACAAATTTCGCACGTTAAAAATGAAAATTCAACCAAAGAACTATTATTCTGCTCAAAATTTAATTTATCATGGAGACATAAATCCATTCAATTTTCAATTTATTTATGATCAAGTTGTTGTATGCGCTCAATCATTTCCAATCGAGCTGTTTTCGGCCATCATGCAAAGCGCGTATCGTAGGCCATGTCCAATTGATCTGAAATTTTGCACAATTGCATAAAGTCAGAGACAATACATGAATCAATTGACAGAATAAATAATTTTTAAAATTTACAAAATTTTGATATCTTAAAAAAATTTGAAGATTAATTTTTTTTAATATATGAAAATGAAATTAGAAATTCATTGTACATGTGTAACATCCAAGGTACTGGATTGTCCAGAAGTGTTGTCTTTAAAAACCAATTTTTAAACGCATATTTTTGTAAGTTAAAACCGCTTAAAATTTGAATTGACTTCTCAAAAAATAATAGCTATATATTATACTGATTACAAATTATTGTGACTTCAGTATATTCCGGATGTCATTTGCAGTTTGATTCACTTTGAATCATTTTTATCCCTAATGCATCAGTCATTACTTACTAATGTATTCAATTGCTTACATTTTTAACTCAATAATTTGCTAACATTCGTTACCAAGATCATTAAGTGTGAATTGAATTGACGGCAGTAAATATATCCGCAATTAACATGGAGCTTAACATGCGACAGAAAGTTTTTGTAACGAGTTCTAATATATATTTTTACCAATTTATGTAGCTATCTACTCGTTTTTAGTGTTATTGTAATTCATTTACAATTTATTGATAATCTTTAAATTGCTGAATAAATGTTGAAATTTTGGTTGCTGGTGAACAAAAAAATGATAAAAGACTGAAACTATTGTTACCAGTCAAACTTATTTAAAACATATTATCCAAAGTCTAATTAAAGTGTCAGATTTTAACAGTTTTTCTGCAGCCCATAAAGACACCAACTGTCATCCAAAGTTAAAAAAAAACACTGGGTTGCATTAATGTTCTCCTGTATTGGCTGTCACATCTGACTCAGGAAAAACGCCACATATTTATTATCTAAAGTATTGAATTTCACGAAGGCTTCGTGAACGAGAAGTAAATGATTCATCCATTATTTAATACCTTAAATTTTATCTTCAGTTACATTTAGTTAGAAGAGAACCGACGGATTCGTATTTTTCCCTTAATTGGAAACTTACGATTTTCTTGATTGCCTGCAAACGTCGGGAATGTTCAAACAATTAAACCATACAATAACTATTTTTCATCATTCAATGACCAATACCAAATGGAATACATATGATGTATGAAACTTAACAGCCCGGTGTGTTTAAATCATCGATTACTGGAGCTTACATTTTTGTCTGAATTACCAAAGCGGCGAAATTGGCTAAGACAATTTCAACCGTTCTACGTGAAGGAATCCTTCATTTTTCAAAGAGTAAATGACACTGCAGGAATAGAGCTAAATACCAGCAAAATGTTCATCGTGCAAACGTAGTCTTAAAACTTTGTCCGATATAAATGCTTAGTCATGCAGCATGAAAAAGGCATTACAATTTATTATAACTTTTAATATGAGAATATATAAATTGAAACATCGTGATTTTTGAACTGCGTTTGATATGATTGAGTAAAAACATACATAAATAATTTTTTTAATGGTTGTTGAAAAAAGCCGGAAAACAGTGAAAGATTTATTATGTTGCTAACTTCGGTAAAATTTAGAGCTCATTTATATAGGCACATCGCCGCTTCTAACCGTTATTCAATAATGATCGAGTCTATTGTAAACTCATTGCCTTATTTAGAATTCTACAATATATTAGAAGATTTTTTGCCCGCACAGTGAATTTTAAAGATTAAGACGAAATAAATGGGAAAATGCTCCTTGCACGCATTAAAAGCTTCAAAACGAAGAAGCGAGCTCATGTGTCAGAATAAAAGTCATCTTGAGCAGAAAAATCATTTTGAAATCAAACATAAGTATAATAAAAATTATATACGTAGTACTCTTTCAATGAAAAATAAATTAGATGATTCAAAATAAGCCGTGAAAGAACATTGCGGATATTAATCACAATAATTATACATCTTTGCTACAGTGAGCTCGGTGCTCTCCTCTTAATATCCGGTGCCACTTGGTGCGCCGCCGTTGACGTTGGAGTAAGTACTAGCGCGGAAGTCCACCACAGGTGCGACGCCGTTTCCAGCTCCGTACCTGTTGCCGTTCCCGTTGCTACTTGCACCATTGCCGTTGCCGTTAGAATTTTGATTTCCGTTTCCTGAGGGCCCATACCCATTACGGCGACTGCCGTTCGATCCGCCTAGACCATCTAAGCCAGTAGAACCGTTTCCGTTGGAATAACCATTTACGTTCTGTCCGTTGCCATTAGCAAGTCCATTTCCGTTTTGTCCATTAGTGGGAGCTGCATAGCCGTTGTTGAGCGATTGGGTTCCGGAGGCTCCATTGTTCTCAACTTTTCCAATTTGTTCGTTGACTGAATAAAATCCTTGGGCTTGACTGCAGTCAAAGTTGAACCACCAGTCACACACCAAATATTGTTGGTTGAAGATGGTTCCGTTGGGGCACAGGAACGAGTCTTGCTGTACCTTACCACTTTCTCGCAGCTGGCAGATGTGGAAGACCTGGCATCTGGCTTCCTCGGCATCGTCAGCGTAGTATCCTGAGAAGGCCTGGTCTCCACACTGGAAGCCGGTGTCGGGCACCTCGGAGAGCACTGGGAAATCTTCTCCAGGAACTCCTCCACCGGGAAGACTGGCGGCCAGTTCGGCGAGCTCCTCTTCAGCACTGGGAGCTCCGTACGCTGACGACAGACCGTTCGAGCCTCCGTTGGCAGGGGCGCTGTAGCCGTTTCCTCCGTTGCCTCCATTGATGCGGCCGTTGCTAGGCGCACTGTAAGCGTTGCCTCCATTGACGCCGTTGGTCTGACCATTTCCACCATTAAAACCTCCATTTCTGGGGGCACTGTAGCTATTGCCAACGCTTCCTCCATTGAAACCATTCAATCCACCGTTGGCAGGTGCACTGTAACTGTTACCTACAGCATTACCGTTTCCGAAGCCATTGGATCTTCCATTGGATGGAGCACTATAGCTATTGCTGACACTGCCTCCGTTGAAGCCGTTAGCTCGTCCATTGCTGCCTCCGTTAGCCCTCCTGTTCCCAGGGGCTTGATAACCATTGCGAGGACCAAAGGACTTGTCTGCAACTGAGGCTCCCAGAAGCGCTGCGCACAAGAAATTGTTTTTTACTTCAATTGTTATATTATACATATTTTGACTTCTTGTATGATTTATGGATCTGTTTATTCATTTTACATGTCTATATGACATTTTTGTCAGCACCTATAGATGTTTCTTAGTTTTAACTCGACTGAAATATGTCTCCAGTTATGATGAAAATCGATTTTAGGTATCACGCGTAATTTCAGATTAGAGGAACGAATATTTTCCGAAATTTATGAAAAATAATTTACTGACTACAGTATTACATTAATGTAACGAATAACTAATATAAGAAAAAAAAAACAGAACTAAAACTTTGAAATAACAATTTAAAATGTTTTACTACATTTAGTTGCCGTACCGAGTATGATGATGAGCTTCATTGCGCAAAGACTCTAAGACTGCTGGAGACGGATGTTGTCAGGCTGGAGACCAATTGGTTTGTGACCCGAGTTGCCGAAGAGCCTGCTTATATACTAAGCTGCGTTAACCCACCTACCGTGATTGACCTCAGTGCTGCAACGAGGGTCGGTCACCGAAGAGCGTCTTCGGCTCGACCCGAAGTAAATCGTGTCACGGACCCGCTTGATGAACTTAGTGGGATATATTACTATGATTTCTTACGGCTAATAATTACATTTTCATTACTTTGTTGAATGTTTTTGAAGAATGATGCCAGGGTATGGCTTGCAGACTGAGGAAGACTGCGTTTGAAACGACGCTCGCTATCTCACAGACCTTACTTTCACAATGAATTGTACATAAAACATATTCTTCAAATTTATATAAAAAAGAATCTAAATTAAAAAATTTAATTTTCTCAGTTTTAGGTAACAAATCTACTATAATTTCCATCACAGACAAATAATTTTTTCCAAGTATTGTTCATATAATGAATTAGGAATTTCAATTATTGGATTTATGTTCCCAATTTTTCATACCTGGGTCATTTGGAAATCTTATATTCGAACTTTCAAATCCCGCCAAAAGCCTAGTTCCCAGCATCGAGAAAATTAATAAGAAAATCATTATTTGGATATACGCTCTGGTCTTTAATAAAACTTGCATAAAATAATTAGGTGTACATAAATATAAATATATCTAATATATTTTATATATTTCATATTTTTTTATTCATATCGTTCACCATATCAGAAACTTTTTTAAATGAATATCTTTAGATATTATGTAGGCATCATAATATCACGTCTAAAATCACATAACCTCGAAATATATTACATAAAAAGTGAAATCTTTACCTCTTGATCTACTCTTTAAAGTGAGAGGAAGTCTGCCAGCTTAAGAGTGAGAACAAAACGTGCATCGCGACCGTCCGCTCTGACCGCTGTCATGTGAACCCAAATCAACCATGACCTCTCGATGAATTTAAATAAAATCTCAACTGACCCAATTTTAAAGTGAGAGAGTTCAAGGTATAACAAGCTGCATGTATTCATTCATTGTTTTTATAAATTTTGATATATGTAAGCCTCACGACAGAGGTACAATATTGCACAAGTGACGACGCTTTCAGCATGGCTTCAGCAGCCCTTAATTGTCTGTTTAAAGACACATGGAAAGATAGCCTACTGTGCTCCACGTATAGGGATTAACGCGCCCAGAGCTGCACGCTTATATAAAAAAAAGTATTAGATCACGAAATTATTTTACAGAATCAAATTTCCAGTTACCAACATCATCCTAATAGAACTTTTTACCTTTTGCTCTGTTGTTGGCCTGAATTAAGAATTTGCGGACGATGGTTTACCCCGCTGACAGCATGTACGTTGAAATATAGAAATAATGATTTAATTAAAAGGCATTAAAAAAGTGGGGTTTACGCCATTTTTGTAATTCTCATCAATGAAGTTTACGCTCATTTACCTTCAGTGTCCCTTCCATCTTAAAACTTTTTTTCTGTTTTAAAAATTTGTAATTCATTTACGCGTTGTCATTCACGTTTGTCTCTCAATATTGGGCCTTTGAGACTTGAAATAATTGTATAATGATGACACATTACTGACTTTTTAATAATGATTTGCATGAAATTTTTGCATTGGTAAAATTTGTATCGATATAACATTCTATTACTGTACGAATTATTTATTTTACAATTTTTTATTAGGTTCCTCATATTCGAAATATCACCTAGTAACCTTGGCTTTGGTTCAGGTTTAAAACAAGTTTTCAGAATGCATGGTAAGTCGCTCGTATGCAATTCCTTTATGGACGTGCTAATTTGTCGTAGTTGCAGGAAATTCTTCTAAGCCTGTCAATAAATTGGCAAAAATGTATACCTAACTACAAAATTGGGTCAAAAGTATACATGCAGTGTATACAATGCAGATCTTAGCTTGGGGACTCATTGACCTGAAGGCAGGCAAGCCTGTGTGCAAACACAATAATGACGTTCAAACTCAGCTCGTAGTTCGAGCTAACAATTAAACTGTTCAGTGTTCAACTGACGCACTGCGCGTTACAGGGTTAAGTATGCGTCGATGGAAAAACAAAGCTTTGCCATGCTCATCTCGGTCGGATACTGCACTGGCGTGGTGGTTCCACAGTGCCAGACTGCTACTATTTACATTGGAGTTGATGACTGCAAATAGGCATTGCTATTACATATAGTTTTGTTTCGCCATGGTCGTTGTTAAGCGCTGCATGCTCCATAACGTGGGAATGACAGGCTCCGCGTCTGCAGGCAGTTAGAGTGCTGATCAAAATTTGGGTCAAGGTTGTCGGTGCCGATCCAATTCTAGACGATGATGAGAGCGTTAACCGAACTAAATCAAACGAATTATTTGAGATGATTTCAGAGTACCCAGACCATTTATCCATTCTCAGTATTGTGTTCACTGAACAAATATTTCATACTGGTGTCCATTTGCCATGCTTGCTAATTCTTAACAACTCAAAAATATCGTAATGAAGAAGAATTTGGGCCAAGAGTCCATGATTTTACTTTTTTAACATTTGTATCAGAATACAATTGTTTGCGACAAGAGCTGTGTAGCCTATAATTTAACCATCTTCGACAGCGAGGTAAAATGTAATTTTATTTAGGAATTTTATTTACGGCTGGATAAAAAGTAAGGCAATTATTTGAGATCGGGTGTGTTTATAAAGAGAGCAATCATTCACTAACGCGTAAAAAGGTTTTAATTCTACATGACCCAATAGCTTGTCAAAAATATACTCCAGTGCGTCGTGACGGGAAATAGAAACTCTCCTCCCGTTTAAAAAATCTCCAGTCATTAGTGGCCTATTTAAATAAGTGATGAATTTTGAAGGGTCAGATTGAAAATATATAAGTTTTATGGTATTACATTTGCAGTGATAGAATATATTTCGTGTCTAAATTTTTTCGTCATGATATGAGTGTAAGCTAATCGTCAAACGGTGGTCGCCATCCCGTTTCTCGCTGTCATACGGTGAAAAATTGTGGATATAATAGATATAAATTTTCAAAAAATAGTGATAAAATAGAAACGTTGATCAGATTTTTGGTATCAATTTGAACCTGCAAAAAATTCCAAGGTTACAAATGAGTCACAGATTTAACATTTCAATTACTTAGCCTTTTATCGCACTAAAATGCAAGCAGGATGAGGATATGTCAACACTCGCTCCTCCAATTTAACAACCGCCATAGGTGTTATTGGTTCGCTGAAGAGGCACAGGTTCACAAACATGATGGCTGATTAATGCTTTGTCTTGGCACGCGATATGAGGCGCAACCGGTGATGGAGTCTCGACGTGCACTAATGTCGTGACAGTACACATCACAATGCCAGCTTGAGGCTGCACAATAATTAGCCTGGATAGAGAGTGCAAGGTTTCGATACATAATCTCGCATGTCCTTGAATTTGAAGAAATAAGATTGATTATAAATTTTTCATGGCTCTTATATTAAGGAAAATATTACATTTCAATCCAATATTAGCGCTGTAGACATGCGAGGAAAGATGGGAAAACAAATTTTGGTTTACTGAAAAATGTCTTAGTAATTTTAAGTAAGTCCAAATCAAGAAATTGTTCAAATCGCAGGGCGGGCCTTGCGACGTAGACTATTCAACAGGTTTATTGACGGTGGAGTAATATCCTTAGAGCATCGAAACTGATAAAATAGATGTGAAGATAATTTCCGCGTCGCACGTTACAGTATTTCTTAACTCACTGAACTTGCAATTTTTCTCTATTCTGGAGATTCTCTTATACATCTGACGATTTACTCGAAACAGAAAACGCTAATATAATTGTAAAAATGAAGACGACTCGTGAGAAACGCGCATTAACACAAATCTTGAATAACATTGCAATGATATTCGGATAGCCACAAATGATTGCTTTTTAGAATTTACTAGTTTATCAATATGATAGTACGGGCTTGTTTATAGAATGATCAAGACGTTCTGTTGAATAAAAGTGTCATGTTTTCATCCCCCAATTTTATTTATTTAAGAAGTGTTATTTTATTAGTGCCAATCTTAAGAAGGCATTTGAAATATGATTTGTATGTCAGAAACAAACATTGGTTGAAATGTCGGAGCATATCGGCAAGAAGCATTAAAATAAGGCTCGATGGCCTTTGGTATCAAAGGCTCAATGGCTTTGTAGCAGGGTGCCTCGTAAGGAGTAATAAGGTTTAAGACAAGCTTATCTTATCAGCATGGTTCAACGCTTATAACAGCACATTCGCTCTAAAATGTGGCATTGTTTACGGATCAGTGGAAGTGGGGAGTGCAGGTCTCCGTGCTCACCCAAATCGTTTCTGTTTTGTAAGGTAGCGGTCTGCAGGAAAATGTATTATTTTTCAAAATTTGAGTGGTTTTATAGAGTTGAAATCATATACTGGTGATATTTAAGCTGCTGTTTTGTGAATGAAAAAGAACTTTGTATCTGAAGACTCGATCATCCGTTAGTTTGACCGTTACAAATGAAATTAAGGTAAATAGCTGAATTTATTTCATACCATCTTTTATACTATCTTTTCTCTACTCTTACCTCTGAGTGCTCTGTAAATTTTTTCCTAATGATGAATTAGAACCTCAGCTCTTTTTCAATATCGCTTACTGTATGGTCTCCATGTATATTATGTCTATGTGGTGTTTGAACTTTCGATAAAATTAATAGTTACCACACTATCAGTCTATCACGTATATTCTGATGAAAATATGAACATAGCGCAGTGTTAGCTATAAAATCTTTTCTATGCTTCAAATTCGTAGAAAACGCCGTACTCCTGGAGCGCTATGTACCTGTTGGTTTGACAGGTTTGTCTCAGCCAGTCCTGTATCATGAGTTGGTGTATGGGGTTGCGAGTGCATGTTCCAGCAATACCTTTGTTCTTATTTTTGCACAACTAACGGTAAGACTCGGAATTCCCCGCATCTAGGTGCACTGATATTTGTTGCAGAATCTTATACGCTTGCAATTTATCAAGGATTTCCTTCTTTCACTAAAACTCAACTAAAATTAGAAGCAGCCTGCATGTGGATTGATATGAAACTGTGAAGTGGGCGTATGAGTCTACGAGAAAAAGAACTTCCCGCTAGTCCGGTGTTTGTTCTTTTTGGTAATTATTTGCTTAAAATACTGCATTCAGACTATATAAATGAGATACTGAGGACAGACTAGTATAGGACTATCGGTTTAATTTTTATGTGTGAGGTTGTAGTTTTAGAAAAACTCCACGTCTGGAGCATTGAAATCTCCTTGAAAACTTTTCATTGAATCCCGTGGAAGAGAATGTTCTGTTCATGCGTAGCTACCTGCATGGAATACAATGTACAAAATAAGAAACGCCTTTTCTGCGAATAAGTTTGTTTTTTATGAGTCGTTCAATGAGTCAGTCGCTTGCAAGATTTAGGATATTCGGGGTTCATGAGAACAAACGAAATTGTATTGAGATTTTGGGTTAGATTGTGAGGCTATTTGGTACTGAGAAACTGACTCGCTAAGCTCTATCGCACGTCGTAAGAGTGTTAGGGAGAAAAATGAGTCACAGATCTAATTACTTGATGTCTAGTAGACCTGCAAATTTCCTCAACCAGTGAACGCAACCTCTCGCTGCATCAACATGATTTTTTTTTCTTGCAGGATACCGGTACTGTACACTGAGATTTATCTGAACTAGAATAGTTAGTGCAAACAAGAATATGGTTGTAGGAATACAAATTACATGAAATATTTTATGAAATATCAAAATGGGTATGATTTACCACAAGACTTCTACGATTTTTTCTGTGTTTTTTATCTGTGTTACTCTGGGATGTGGATAGACAGAAAGGAGGTGGAGGTAGAGGGGTGTGAATGATCCAGGTACGGTGTTGCGGGAGTGCCTAGCTATTCAAGGATCTGGTCTGAGATGTACTTGTTCCCTAGTCGATCCAAGACCTTGAGAACACAATTCTTTAATTATACCATAAAATTCACAATGTTTGTAATAAGTGAGTGCAAATTTTGATACTACTTAATTTATCGATTGCCTTATGAAATTCGATTGGCCTGTCGCCGATTCTTAACATCGCAGAACATTCACAGCATTTTGCGGTCTCGAACTCGCAACTAACTAGTACAATTCTGTTTTGCTTAACCGCCCGGCCTCCTTGCCGATTCTGACCAGAAACTGTTGCTCAGAGCTGGGTTCGAACCCGCGCCTCTCTGCTCCAATCTTTGCTACTCACAAGTCAGAACTGTAACCACTGGGCCACCCTGCCCAGTTTACCGAAATTAATACTGCTGCAAGTGTACCGAAAATCACAACCTCGGACATCGTGGTCCAGGAAGTAATAACTGGACATTGGTAGAAGTTGTGACTCGTTTTACTCTGTAGAAATAAAATTATTTTAGACTATATGTGACTCTATAGAAATAAAATTATTTTAGAATAACTTCTGAATAGTGCGACGGCGAGAAGTTTACAATTTTTAGTCATTATCGTTGCTCTATCTGGCTGCGTGTATCTACTGCTATTAGCAGTATTGTAGCCCTGCTTGTCATTTTCACCTAAATTTGCTAATGGGAAGCGACTTGTCGGAATATATTAAAATGAGGATGTAAACCTAATTAGAATCTTGTTATAGAACTTGATATTTTGAAACATAATAATGCTTTATTCAAACCACTATCACGAATAAGAAAATAGAATGTTCGAATGTAGAGTTAATAAATATATTTTTTATTTAATTAGACGATTTTTCAGGCTAGGTATGGCGTGGCCGTACGTGGGTTTGCTCTGCGTCCTCATATGTCTTCAGTCGACGCAGGCAAGCACGGACGTCACTGACTGCCCCAAAACTTTAGATGGCAAGTCGACGCAGGAAATCACGGACAACACTGGCTGCCCCATAGCTTTCGATGGCAAATGTAAATGTGGGCTGAGCAGATACCCCAACAGCCCTCACCTGCCCGACGCCAAGAAGCGGTACATCGTGAACTGCACCAACACGGGCTTCACCAACGCCTCAATGCTCACGTGTCTCCCAATCGAGTACGAATTACGATACACTCATCACAAAATTGCAATAAACATAATGAAATTCAATCGAATAGGTATCTGAGCGTTTCCAAGCCTTGCCGCAATACGTTTAACTTTTTCGTCATCTAACGTAGTACCGGTAATTCAAATATTTAAAAGGAACATCGATGGAGTTTTCTTATTATTCTCTTTGGAACGTTAATTTGAAGAAAAAAAAAGACCTTTGACAAGTTATGTAATTCGTGGATGTAAGTATATCGTATAATAATTAACGGATGTAAGTTTAACTCAATAACATAACAGACCATGCATAGTTGATAACTTGTATATTTTTCAGAACGGAAGTGCTAATTTTCACTGGCAACAGAATTGGTCCATTACCCAAGAATGTTTTAGGGAACACTAAAGACTACGACGACCTCGAAATCATGGATCTTTCCAACAACGGCATCACCTTCATCCCCGGCAAAGCTTTCCACAAGGTAACTCTTGCGGTGGGAGGTCTGTTTCCTGGTTCTCTGCGACATATCGTGTTGAAGAATTTCCGACTGGTATGAGTTACTACTCAAAATTCCATATTTTCCATTACGTATCGAAACAGTTACACAATTCAATAGTTCACTCACTCAGATTTTTTTCCACAGGTGTTCAACGTACGCACACTTATCTTGAACCACAACGACATTGAGATCAGTGAGCGTGAGAGGCCTCGAGTCTTCTATGGCTTTGAGAGTTTGGAGAACTTGCACCTCACCAATGCCTTCACCGAGTCCGTGAATTCATCGTTCTACTTGCTGAGCTTGGAGGATATTTTCTTCGAGAGCGACTTGCGGTTACTCGTCAAGCTTCATTTGGAACAGAATGAGATCTACACCATCGGCAGAAATGCCAGCATATTTTGTCAACTACCGTCGTTGAATCACCTTTATCTTGGAGACAATCGCCTTTCGGACATGGACTTTAGGCTCGACTGTATGCCGGGATTGACATACGTTGACCTGCAGCGTAACAACATCAACCGATTATCCTCCGAAGCAATTTCTACTATCGAGCAATTTTCTCGTCAGTCAAACTTCACCATCGAACTCCGGAAGAATCCATTCATTTGTGACTGCTACATATGGTCCTTCGTTTCTTGGTTGAAGTCAACCAAAGTCGTATTGAGAGATTCGGATGATTATAAATGCGCTGAAGGGATATCAGACACGCTCATAGGAAAGACACTCAAGAATTTGGATAAAAATCAGCTCCAGTGTCCAACGCGTCCCGTCCACATAGAAGAGAAGTCTTCATCCACTTCTGCTGTAGCGACATTATCCTTCATTTTGGCTTTTGTCACGGCTATTTTGCTAGCCATTGTTTACTATCAGCGAATGAAAATTAGGAATCACGTCATGCCATACTACGAGTACGTCACGAGGAAGATTGGCTACAGTGGACTGGCTAGCGAAGAAGCTCCGAAAGTTGTGGCGGTTTGAAATCCTTAAATATTAATACAGGAAAGCACTTGAGAGTGGTAACTGGTAAGTATCCTGCCTAGTCGCGTGTTTCACATTCACTAAGCTGACTTGATCGAACGCGATGCATGTGATCATGAATGAAGATTCAATACTTATAAAATTATGATATGTTGTTATTTACAGCAACGACCGCCTAACAGGTAGGTAGAAGTTCAACGAATATTTCAAGTTCCTTTTAAAGTTTAAAACAAGGTTGGGCAAAATAGAGCGGGTGGGCCACATGCCGAACGTTTGCATGTTCACGAAATGATTTTATGTAGTTTTTAATTTTATAGTTTAATTGCTTCTCCCATAAAATTTTTTACTTCGTTGCAAAGCATTTGGCAATTTTTTGATTAAGATAAATTGGTTTAATATTTGTTTCATGCCCCAAAGGAGGGTTGAGGAAGCATTTCTGCCACAATTACATTTTTCCTAACAAATATTAGGCAGGTTTGTCAGTAGCGGTATTCGTTCACCATGAAATATTGTTGCTTTTTTTGATACTTGGATTAAAAAGTATCAATCGTTTGCTTGAACAAAATTGGTAAGTCTGCAATCGGCCATGTATATCCCTAGTGAAATGACTACACAGTCAAAAAAACCTTCCTCTCATAGAATTAGATTTGCATGCTGTATTAAGCTCGTACGTAATGTTCCTTCGTCTTCACCATAATTAAACCGATGGCAAATTTTTTGTACGAACATTTAAAGAAGTAAAGATAAGATAGTTAAATCTTATCAAGAAATTGATAGCTGGTTTAGTTCTTATTGTACAATTCTATGGGAACTGAAACGGCAATGTTATTATCAACTACTCACATTTTCATAGTTTTGAGTTTAATGGGAATGCTGGTACTAAAGACAAGAACATGTGGCCGTCTTATAAGAAAAGTTTTCCATGTGGGCATGTCGTAGAGAATGTTTACCAACCCCGAAAATTAGCCATGGATTTGAGCATGAATAAGTGTCCGTGTAGCGAGATGAGGAATAATGCTTTGCTTATGAACTAACTTTTTCATATTATCGTTTTTAGCGCATTTTCTCATTTATGGAAAAAATTCACTATTGTGCTCGCCATGTCCGTCTGTCCGTGGCCTCAAGTTTTCGTCGACGAGAAAACGCGCTCTGTCACTCACTGCAGTGAGTACTGAGTTATATTTTTTTGTTATGAAATACGCAAGAATTTTCCTTGTTTGACCGTTGTAAGCTAGGTAACAACTAACATAAATATTGTGAAAATCCACGAAGCAATTAACAGAGAGTATCCAGCATGCATTTCGAATCGCGCAAGAATCTACCAGCGGTGCGAAGGTACATTCATTAATCATTTATAAATCCGCTTCGTTCCATTGACACCCGTTAATTTTTCGCTATTATTTAGGTTCCATACAGTTTCCTATGTAAAGATGTCTCAAAATGTTATACTAAAGTATTCTGGATTGGTTGCCGAAGCAAAGCACTTGGTTCGTTGTATCTTTTTTCCCACTGAATTGCTTCTTATATTTTAAAAACCGTATTCATTACTTCAATAATTTTAAGCTTAATATGGTATAGACACGTAAGCTATTGACCTGAATGGTGCTTGCTAGGGACAATTCTCAGAACCTGAACGATTAGAGGACGCCGACAATACCGAGTAAAACTTGCAGCAACTATAATGCCTGGCGATTGTTTCAAGTCAGGCGGTGTTTGCGTGTGTGGGGCGTGCTGCTGTCGGACCTTGCTGTCCGAGCGCCGGAGGTCAAGTGCGCGTTGGTTGCGTGTGCGTGGAAGCTCGTGTAGTTTTGGTTGTAATCGTTCTCGTAGTACTTCAAGGCGTTACAATCTGCAACCAGTTGCTTATCGACTCGCGCGGTGATCAACTGCAGCTAAACGTAGAGCAATTATTCATACCATCCTTACAGATTTGCACGCACACTTTTGCACCTTCACATGATATATCAATGAATCTGGTCTTGATATGCATAAGAAATGTATACCAGCAAAATCTTCATTCGTGAATTTCCCCCAACTGCAACGCCGGAGATAAAGGTAAAAAATGATGAATTCATAAAAGAATTTTATGTGAAAAATCTGCAATGTTTCAGTCGTTTCATGGACTTGTGCTTCAAACATAGGAGGTTGTTGAGACGCTCTGACTAAGGGTGAGCCCGAAACACGCGAGCCCAATACTATAGGAACAGGGTGGGGAGTTATCACCTTGCATTAAAGCCTTTGACAAATTATCGCAAATTAAGTCCCATTTCAAAGTTATAGAATCCGAAGTATTGACTTAATGTTGTTGCGAGCAAGAATAGTCTTGTAAAACGTTAACATGTAAGCGTAGAAGTTGATGTAAAGGGCAATAAGTGAGGAAAATAGCTGTCACAACAATAAATTGAAAGGTTTATCTATGTTGATTTCAGACTAATTAATACCACCAATAGTATATATGTGACGTGCAAACATGACACGAATTATATACCAGTCTAAACTGAAAAACGTTTCATAACTGGCAATAATTAAACAGAAAATATGTTGAAGTCTGAATACTTGTTTGTGCGTCAAGATAATAATTACTATCCTTACGACATTGATTACAATATAGCAATAGTTTGTGATTGAGATTAATAATATAAAGTACTAAATAACCAACGTGAGCCCATATAAAATAGAATGCGTGTTAGAATAAAGTGGCAGTTTTTGTTGCTTACCATTGAACAATCTCGATGATGATACAGGCCGTCGAGGAACAAATTGCACGATATGTTTACAGACAAATTCGTCACGTGAAGTGGCCCAGTTAAGCCAAAACAACTCATGTGATTGTGATGAGCTCTTGATTAAAAGTTAAAAGCAGTATTTAAGTGTGGTTAGACAGTTTAGGTGGGTCTTTGCAGCGAAATTGATAGGAAATTTCGTAGCTGAAAAGCAATCGTATATTAAATCAACAGGCTGTACCTGAGTCCTCGGAGGCACAAGGGCGTTGATGATGAACAATCATCTTATGTTCTAAGATAAAATTTCACCGGATTTTGACTCAGTCCGCTAAAAGAAGTTGCGATCGCGACACTTTATTATAAGAATAGCTATCTTCTAACCAAAATGAGCAATACAATCGTTAACTGTTCATTTCCAATGTTTATCAAGTCTCCAACACGATATGCAACGATATAAATTCACGATAAATTCTTTATGTACATTGGTCACGTATAAAGATTAGACGGCGTATTCGCCTTCCCCATGGCCGACACAACAATATCAGGCAAGGCCTATAACATTCGGCTAAACCTTTCAACGATATTAAATAATTCCCAACCAGAGCAATTAACAGAGGAATTAAAACACTCTTATCGGAAGAGAATCTAAGGAAGGCAACAGTTGATAATAGTGGCGAAAGCTTCACGTCCTCTTCTGAGCCCACTTCAAGTCATCAGCTCTGGGCTTGCAGCCCGTCACAAATTCAATAATTTGCTCTAGGGCCCCCCAGAAGCCGAGCTTCTCTAGGGGATAGTTGAGCCAGCCCGTGGTGATGCAAAAATAAGTCTCGTGGGGTGCGACGTGGTGAGTGCGGTGGTGACGCTTCGGCAACACGATATGCAGGTCCTGTGAAAAATATTTTTTCAAGAATCAAATTCAATTTTATTTAAAATCTTTATCAAAATTACAGATCAATACTCATCAATTATGAACAAGCAGTACATGTGCTATTTATGCAGTAATTGTCTAGTTCGTTTATGTAATATCCCATATTGTGCTCCGAATCAGATCATAGACATAAATTTTCAAGTGCCTTATTAGGTTCACAAAACTCAATGGAAAGATTTGGTACGAGCAGCACGACAAAGTGCTGAATAGAAAGTTTCGGCACGAGCAGCACGACAAAGTGCTGAATGGCAAGTTTCGGCACGAGCAGCACGACAAAGTGCTGAATGGCAAGTTTTGGCACGAGCAGCACGTTACGTGTTGAGAGCTCAGGTATAAGATTCCGAGTAGCGTCTCTACTGCCAACACAATCGTGCATCGAACTGTGCGTCATCACACATGAACATAAAAAACTTGAGCAACGATGCATCATTTTGAGCAAGCAAAACTACATTAAAATCGAGAGGTTGAGGCCTTTTTCGCATTGCGGTGACAAAAAGTTGTATATCTGCCGATTATCTTCACGGTCTTGATGAAAAAAATCTCAATGATTCACACAAGCAGGAATAACCATGAAAATTCCACCACTACGATGTTTGTTTCAATATTTTGAAGGTTTTTTAACGCATACGATAGATATTGAAGTTCAACATCAACTCGAGGAAAATAATTTATCGTGAACAATTAAGCCTTGGGATAAAAAATACTGCAAGCTGAAGACAAACCTGGAGCACGGTGACCCAGCGAGGCAAGCCGAAGTATGTGTGCGACCATTTGTGAATCTGAAAAATATAGGTCGTTTAGTTAACGGAATAGTACCTAAATTGAAAATAGAATTTCATCTTTAAAGTTTCTATCCGCTTGCACACCGCATTTAAATATATTTTAATCGAACATTATACGTCTCGAGCATTTAAAGTGAACGAGTTGAACGCTCTAAAGCAAAAGCTTTTACGAAGAAAATCAGGAAGCGTGCGTGGCATACTAATTGTTCGATCAAGGGAAGCGCAGCATCATCAGTTGGCAATCAAGTCAGCCACTGCAGATGCAACAACAAAAGTCGTGACACGACTGATTAATTGCGCCTGTAAAGGCATGCAAGGCGATATCCCTGATGAATACTTGATAGGAAAGTCAGAGCACATCACAGACGGTTACACTATGCTTCAGCACGCATTCTTGTCCCTAAATCGAAGCAGCAGACCGATATATTGTTCACAGACTTTGCCGTTCGTGCGCGTGGCTCTAAATGTTTAAAATTAAACTTCTTAAATTTCTGCGTAATTCTAAACCGAGTCTTATAGCTATAGCATTATTAGGATTAGCAAAATATATCCTAAGTAATTAAGATACATATTGGACGCAATGAATTAATACAGCGTTCGGCACTGCCAAGGAAGAAGCTTGTTAAAGGTTAACCTCTGAAGCAGTAGGTCAGGAGCGAGCTGTAGACACGCGAATACTAAAAAATTCATTGACGGTTCATTAGAAATCCAGAGACCATACGTAACAAAGGAACATTTCTTTGTTGCCTATGTTATGTTGCCCTCATATATATTTTCTTCAGACTCCATGCAAGTCTTATCATTACTGTAAACGTGCGTCGAAAAAGCAGTGTCATCGGCTCGGTATCTACGTATCAGCAACAGATACTCCGTAGCACACGTAACACAGCGGTATAGCTATATACCAATGGAGTCGAGCAGAGCTAATAAAGTAAATTACATCTCATTCGTGTTAGGTTGCCGCATTATGGGATGAATTGCTCAAGAGAATTAGCTCGCAGCAGTTGAGCAAGAGCAATACTGCACAGCAGCAACACCACCAAAGCCGTGACGCGCGTGTAGCATCGCAGGTCACGCACACAGCGAGCGCATGCGACGACCACCTCATTCTCGTCTTCATTTTAAAGTAAACGTCAATTTATTTGGAAAACAGAAATTCAAAAATGGTATTTCGATAACACAGAACAACATGATTCAGATGAAAATTGATCCATGAAGAGCTTAGCTAAACTAAAAAATTTCTGCAAGCGACTCTTACTTTAACGATTTTCAATTGTGAAAAATTTATGAAAATCTTAACTGACATAAAAACATCATTAGCATTCATTTCGTGTAAAATATGATCTAGAAATGAGTTATTGTCTCGAACTTTCAAAAAATTTAGCGTTGTAAATTTTGCTTTAGTACTTTAGCTGTCATGTCGCATGTGACCGTTCGTTCAGTTTTGTCGCTAATAATTTGTGAAAAGAACCACGCAATTAAGAATAAATCCCATACTTCAACTCGGGGCTCAATCAATCACAAGAGCTCAATTGGTCTGGCTTATTCAAGTTAATGTATGAACTAGAACCGAGTAGCTTACGACACATGCCAGACAGAACAGAGAGCTGAGTGCGTCGCATGCCTTAGCCGTTATAAATATACACAGAGCAACACAAGTAGCATATCGACTAGTGGGAATATCCAATCGGGAATATTCAGGAGTGTGAGTGCACTCGGTTTATTCTCAGAGTTGATGTCAGAAACTACGAGTCACGAGGTCGATTGGGTGAGACACAGCATGCAAAATACGACTCAGTACGTCATTGTTTAGGTGCATTGTTCCGAGAAAAACGATGGAGAATAAGTTAAATAAATCTTTTGATATGAAGTTCGTACTTAATTGTGGATGAAAACAAAATGACGACCAGAGTCTGTTTTCTGGCATTCGTCCCAAAGCATCCCGAGCGCGTCAGGCGTTTTTCTCCTAGATTTGCGCCATCTTGCATGCCATGCAGGCAGTCGAAACGTTTCGATCGATGAGTGTGACATTCTGAATATTAAAAATTTCATATTATTTGTTGTAAATACATTTTCATTAGCCCATATATAATTATTTTTACACGCATTACTCGACTACGATTTTCTTCATACATTTTAAACCGTTTAGTTTAGCACTATTTTAATGAATTCGACATCTGTGGTGCAATCGTTAGGGCGACATAAGCGAAGCACGTGTTTCGCGAATTTAGAATGCCTTGCAATAAGGAAGGAACAGAACACCGTTTGCATAACAGCCTCTCATTTAGAATAACACAAAAGATTGAAAAAATTTTGCAAGTTTGGTGCGATGAAGCAAATAAATGATCTTTGAATCATGCAAGGTATTCGTTAGCTTTTGCTCAGAGATTTTGATTTTTTGGCAACATTTTCATATAATATACATTGAGGAAATAGCGATGATAGTGGATTCAACGACGGAAATGACCTTCTTATGACTCATAAGGTCAAAGAAAAACCCAAAGTTGACCATAATTCTAGTAATTGAAACAATACAAAACGATGAGCATATTCCGCACGTTATTTCTGCACCCAGGATTCAGAGCTCTGTAGCTTCAAGTGGCCGAGAGTCAGGAATAGTGAGAGGATCGAGGGTGCTGGGTTCGCCATCGTTCTTTTACCTTCGGTAGCTTAGACGTTCGATTTCCGCACGAGTGGAGGAAACAATAAAATGTTTAGTTCAATTTTTAGCTTAATACTCGGCCATACTTACGCCCGTTACAGTTTATTTTTACGAGCAGTGTGACACGTGAATCGACTGATGTATTTGAAATTGAAAAACTAGGCCTAATCTAAGCGCGAAAATTTGCGCCCACAAATACAGGGTGATTCGCGGAAACTTCCTGATTCGAAAGCCCAATAAAAAAACTAATAACGATATCATTACAATATAACTTTGATTGCAATAGCCATTACGTGAATTTATGTATCACGTAGTTTTAGGAGCATCGGACAAATGTCGGCCCCCATTATCAATACATTCAGTTAGCCGCTTTTTACAGTTATGTTCAACTCGCTGAAGCATATTGACGGGTATGTTGGCGATGGCTTGGCGTATGTTGTTCTTCAAATGAGGTAAGGTCCTTGGACAGTCATTGAAAACAATTGATTTAAGATGATCCCATAAAAAACATAAAAAAATTATACGGAGCTAAATCGGGGGATCGGGCAGGCTAAAGAAGGTCACCTCTCAAGGAGATGAGGCGCTCTGCAAAATGTTATCTCAGAAGTACGCCTCGACAGCAAACGCACGTTGCTCGCTTGTCCAAGGCATAGTGGCAACTGACTAGGCGGAGCACAAAACTTTGTGCCCTTGCCTTTTATATAATACTCCTCTCCCTTTTCCACTAACATCTGGCTACTTGGCGCGAAATACAAACATGAAGTTTCTGTGAATCACCCACCTTGTACCACAATACGTTAAATCAGTTGATTTTGTGAAGTAAACATGTTTTTACGAGTTAATATATACAAGATGGTCTATTCAAATGATAATATTAAATAAAGAATTAAGAGAGAACTTCAAAAGAGAATTGCTCACCTGGTTGGTGAGCGCCACGAAGATCGCCAGCAGGAAGAGATACGAGAAGAATGCATAGTCTTGCTGGAGCACTTGCACGGGACGGCTCAGGAAGCAGCAGCTGATGTAGAGCAGCGCTGGGATGCACAGCATGAAGTTATCTCCATTGGTCTCGATGAAGTCATGGCGGGTGATGGAGGTGGGGTCTATGTGGTGCTCCCGAAATGGACGGATGAAATTCTGACCACGAAAACAGAGCTGTGTCCAATGCACAATAATAACTTCTAGCATATAGTTATTTATAATGTCCTATCAACTTTGAGGTCTTTATGAACGAAAAGAAATTTGTCATCAGTAGATACGTCATACACATTTTTATACTTTGCTCTTCATTTATCGTAAAAGGGTTTGCCACACATTATAGAACCTAAATTTCGTGCAAATGATTTTCCTGTGAACACACGCACAATAATACAGTTTTTCACCGTCGAGTGGCGACCGGAATTTTTATTTGGCCTAAACCATATACAAGATCAATAACTTGCAACTGATATTCCCTAGATTAATTGAGCAAAGCATCCATCACACAAATAAAACGTAAAAATTTCAAGACTCTGCTGGCGAAGAACATAAATGTCTAAATGCAAATAGTTACTATAAGAGGAGTGCAAAAGACTGGATCTGCAGCTAGAGTCAGGAACATCACAAAAGCTGCCACAAGAACAGAGTCAATGTAAATAGAACGCAACCACATGGGATTTAAGACATGCTCATTAATTTATTTCAATATGGGGAAGGAGGAGCAGGCAACTGAAATTTTATTAAATCGTGAAGATATTAACGTGAGAAAAGGAAGCACGCAATTCAACACATGCTGTATTCAAGTACAACGCGTTACCCATATGAACGCAAAGAACGCGTAGGTATGAGTAGGTAAGTTAATGTGGATCACTCCAGACGCCTACGAGGCCGCCATTGTAGGAAGGAGAGAATGCAAGCCTTACCTCAGGCACGTGAAGCTGACGTGTTCAGTACCAGCCGTCAGCGTGCTAATTAACATCATACTAGAAATAAATTGGCAACAAAGAGAGAACCTCGCATGTAACTCAACTTTAGCGATGCTAATATTAACGATACTTCTTTGGAAAACGCAATAATTTTCAATCTTAACGAAGCAAAGCATAAACTATACTATCCCACACCAGGTGTTCGACAGAGGGCACAAGAGGGAAGGGACAGTAATATCCTGCTTACACTTAACGTCGAAACGCATACTAAAGTACCATTAGCCAACGCAAACCTTATTCTTATTTGAAAATCAACATCGTTAAAATGCTTTTGCTTGACTGATCGGCGGCTATATTAGTAAGTTAGCGGCATCAAAGAGCAGCGTGAGAGGTTTTGATGACGCAAGCATTTCCAGCACAGGCACCAATATACGTTAACTGCGCCTACGACTGAAAATTAAGTTATGTACGACCACATGAGAATTCAATTTCGCTCCCGAGAAACTTACCTTACCTAAAACCGGGAGTTCAATAGAGCCCCAGCTGTCGGCAGCCCAGTGTACAAGACCGGATAAAAAATCAGCAGTGATAATGCCCGCAAAAGCAGCCAGTAAGATGGTGGGCAGTCGCTCATAATTGAAGTGAGCAACCATGAAGTAAAGGTCCACCACAATTAAGGCCAAGCAGATCCACACACACACCACTTCTTGGATTCGCTTCCCTGCAATGAAATATAATCCGTGCATGAAATAGAGCACATTGCAGCTACTTCAATACCATCACTGGGAATGACTAGTAGAATATAACTAAGATAATTTAGAGAAGCCTCACCTCGAAAAGTTGGATTCTTTTCAGATGCAATCTACAAGATTTTTAACTAAATAGTTTCACTGCATACCATAATTTGACAGTAGCAAAATCAATTCATATAAATGATATGTAAAAATGCGAGCCTTTCAAGTGATATGAGCTCAACTGAAATCTGAAAAATTCCATTGCCTAACTAACAAATGATAACTCAGTGCAGAGATCTGCATCACAAAGTGTAAGAAAAAAAAAATTCCCAGGGATAATTATAATTAGTGCACAAATGGATGACATTATTACAGAACTCAAAGGCATTAGGACTGTGAGGTTTAATAACAATGTAAGATCACAACAGATTGCTGGAATGACCAACTTCAATACAGCAAAATAAAGATTTTCATAGGTATTTGCAAAAAAATTTTACAAAGTATGATAAAAATTTGATTATGGTTTAGATTTTTCTTGATGGTATCTCAACACAAAATAAATAGAGTACAAAATTTCCCTATCATGCTTTGGGTAAAGGAAACAGTTATAAGCATTCATTGATGCTGTAAAAATTGAAATTTCTTGACAATGTATATATAATGAATAAAATATGACAAGACTGATAGAGCATATAATTATCATGCATAAACAATGCTTTTGATTAAATAAGATCCAACAACAACAACAACAGGCTGCACAAGCACTAACTACATCATCAAAAATACAAAGAATGTTAATTAAAAATTGCTGCACTCTAACAGTAAAAGGCTCTGAAAAGTTACCATAGTAACAAACAAAATGTTATTTACAGTTTTAATCTACAAACGTACACCACCACATAACCTTGGCCCTACAGCTCTGGAGCGACCCCCTGTCGGTAGTGTCGTACTTGCGCGATGGGGGTCTCTTGTAAAAATGAGACCAGGGAACCACAACAACAACAACAAACGTACCATAAAATGGGGTAACTTAGACCACTTTTTTTTATAAATGATGCCATTTTTTTACTAGCTAAATTAAACTTGAATTGAAACATGCAAAATACAGGTCTATACTCTAGCTTCACTCACCATAAATTGCTGGCTCCTGCCTCTCATAGTCTTTATGCAATTTCAAAAAAAATTATGTAGCCTCAGTATTAGGCCTTTAATGCCCATTGACAAAATTTTTCTATGTCAAATAGTTTTTGAGTTGTGGGGGTTTTTGTTAAAAAAACGAAAAGTGGTCAAAGTTACCCTGCCGGTCTAAGTTACCCCATTTTATGGTACAGACATCTATCAAAAGTTCAACACTGCACCAAAAGAATACTATCAACTTGAATTGCATCATGAGACTGAGTCCATGTAGGGAAGGTGAAACATAATAATAACTGTGTAAAAATAACTAAGTAAACTGAAACATGAAAAAATATCTGTAAGTGGTAACTGGTAACAACTTAACAAGTAACAACTAATATGTTGACACTAGTAACAGGCTGAGGTTGACCATGTTACACCGAAATCTTTCATACAGTTTTATTCTGTAATTTATATTATGTATGTATCATGCTGGTTTTTAAATAATATTTAATACTATCAAGTAAAATTTAAAGGCTTTATCTATAAATGTAGCAGTAGCGCTGTAGCGGCAAAACCTCGAATCGCTACTTAAATAAGTAGCAGGCGCTACCGCTATCGCTACATTGCCTTAAATGTAGCGCCGCTACCACTACCGCTACTGAAAATGTAGCAGCCGCTACATGTAGCGTGCTACTGCCCACCTCTGGATATTTCTTTTCATTTCAGGTTTGTTTTTACAATCTTTTTTGTTATAGGTAGTGAATAATTTCACTTGACCTAATTAAAATGGTGCAAAATTACAAGCCCAATCCTGTAAGCTTATGGAGGAAATGCTG
Organism: Hyalella azteca; assembly: GCF_000764305.2. Classification (NCBI taxonomy): domain Eukaryota; kingdom Metazoa; phylum Arthropoda; class Malacostraca; order Amphipoda; family Hyalellidae; genus Hyalella; species Hyalella azteca. The sequence continues at coordinate 81,678 of NW_025944519.1, forward strand.
TACAGCTAGTGATATGAAGCTTGCAGTGGACAAGGTCACAAGGTCATTGTCAATGCTCAATGGCATGTTCATGGATACAGTAATATACATTATTAATACAGTAATGTATGGATAAGGTAATATATCAATGAAAAAAAAAAGTAAAAATAACAGAGAAAATTTCATTTATTCTACATTTACATCATCTACAAAGGAAGAGGAGGACTTCAGAGTACTGTTAGTTATAGATGAGTACACTCTGCATGCTTCAAATGTTTAAAATTGAGTTTTATTTCAAGTGTCCCTTTTTACCCCATTTCCAGAATAATTCAGGAGCCTTTTATTTTGCGTCTAGCACCTTACAAATAGCATATGGAATTTTTTTAGAGATGCCATTGCCATACGATAGCCCTTGCAAATATCTTTAAAATGAGCCCAAACTTGTTCATGAAATGTTTCATGGTAAGAAGTTATTAACAAAAAACGCTCAAAATCATCCCTTTTTACCCCGTTTGACGGTATTGGCTGTAATATATTGTATTGTATTTCTCAGGCTACTACTTTGCCAGGCTCTAATGGGCTAAAGAGGCTCTAGTTCTCCTATTTCTCAGGCTCTAATGGGGAGTTGGGGCCATTTTTGAAATATATTTCAACATCAACACTTGTAAAGTTATATACTTCATTCTATATATGAAATCTCAAACATTAATTATGGTTTATATTATTTTTTGAATTTTTTGCATGCAAATTTTTAAACATAGAAGTTAAAGCAATTGTTTTAATTATTTTTTTGGGGGGAAATTTGGCCTAATATTCAAGATTGGCTGGGAACAAGATTAAGGCAAGAGATCTGAAAGACATTCATCAAACTTCTAACCAAAGTCACAGGATTGAAAAATTCAATCTTGTTGATATTATCTTATGGCTCAAAATATCACGACTAAATTAAATTTTTAATAATTGAGACTTTAAGCAGCTTTTGGCTTGATTAGGTATGCACTCTTTGTCTCTTGTTAACAATTAGAGTGCATTTGTCAATTAGCCTAACTTTGTCATAGTGAATCTAGGAGTGTTGCACTTGCAGCCCCAAAATGGCAGGAAATCTTGCAGTGTTGGTAATGATTAAATCACTTTTTTCATTTTTTTTACGATTTTTTTATATATTTAAATATATTGAGGGGCAGTCTTTAATTTATTTTGAGGTATTGTTATTCATGGTTTAGTATGAATGTACTTAGAATGACAAATTGGTGGTATATAAACTTGTTGCCTTTAGTGCATATTAAGTTCCAATAAATTGAATGTTTTTGGACAGAGGCATCAAGTGTTGCAATACATTGTACATAGCTAGCAGCTTAGCTAATTCTTATAAGGCTATAAGTAGTCTTTAACTATTTGACTATTTGTTATATATTGATTACAATATACAATTTAAATGTGTTAGCTAGCTTATACAGGGTAGGGCAGAACCAATTGAGCAGTTTTGAGGCAAAATAAAAGAGTAATGGAGGTAACATACCATTTAAAATACTTATGTTTTGAAAACAATATCAGGAAGATGGTGTCTGTTAGCTGCATCACACTGTTGGAGTCATTCTCAGAAGTTTCCTACAGCACATTCACACATATGGCGAGGTATGGCCATAACCTCTGCTGCAATGATTTGTCCCTTTAGCTGTGGTTGGGTGTGAGGGTGATTTTTGAACACCCTTTCTTTTAGATGTCCCCAAAGAAAGAAATCACAAATGCTCCAATCAGGTGACCTCGCAGTTGCAGGCCACTGTAAATCACCCCTCAGACACCAGACCTAGACCCCGGGAAACATGCGTTTCAAAACATGGAGTGACATTCGGGCTGTGTAAGCTGTAGCCCCAACCTGCTGGAACCACACATCTCCCAATGCTTCATTTTCAACAATGTTTTCCATACCTGGGCTGCTAGAAATTTTGCAACATTGCAGCATAGCGATCAGAATTCACTGTCACAGTTACTCCCTCCTCCGAGAATGACTCCAACAGTGTGTTGCAGCTAACAGCCCCCATCTTCCAGATATTGTTTTCCAAACATAAGTATTCTAAGTGGTATGCTATGCTAACCTCTAGGAAAATAAACTTTCTTCTTTCAGTACCTCCATCACTCATTTATTTTGCCTCAAAACTGCTCAATCAGTTCTGCCCCACCCAGTATATTGAGAGGTTGAGATTGTATCAACCTTTTAGTCAATTAGAAAGATTTTTCACCCTAATATGAGTATTCTAATTGAAATATTTAATTTTAATCTTTAAATATGTGAATTTAAAACTAGAAACCAAAAAATTACAATTATAAAACCATATATAAAATAATTAAATGCAGTGAATGGAAATAAAATGTTTGAATTATGCACATGTTTATTCCAAAGAGTGTTAGCTTTTCTCTTTAACTTAAATCTTGTTTCAAGCCATTTGAGGTCTGTTTGATTATCGTTCAGTTTATGTTTAGTATATATTGGTTTATTGGTCTGAATTAAATGGGAACAGTGCAGTCAGTCACTACTAGTTGGTGTGTATAGAGGGTAGAATCTGGTAGGTTTATAGGACATAAAACTAGTACCTAGATCTATTGATAGTGCTGTGCACTGTGCTATCAGCTACCTATCTCAGTATCTGTTGTGTGACTCTTCAATGTTTAGAAGATCTGCATTCCCAAAGTGTTTTTGTACATTGAAGCCAGTTAAATGGTCAATATTTAGCTTGTTACCTTGCTCCATATAAGCTTTACAAAGCTAATGAATAGACTTATCAAAAATCGCAAAGTGGTAATTGGTAAACACCACCTTGGCCTGTTGGCCATTATTGAAGGCAAGAAGTGCCCTTTTTAGCCATCCATTATGATCGAAATACTGTTATTGTTAGTAGGCTAATTGCAACATAAAAAATAACCTTCCAAAAAGGCAAAAAAAAAACTGAAAAAATAAAAAAAATAAAAAAATCACCAACCCTGAAATCTTGACTCATGGTTTGTAAAGTGAATTTATTCCATGACTCATGATGACTGGATTATGGATAGCAGGGTAGAGTGGTAGACTTATAAACATATGTGAAATATAGGGCAAAATTTTCAAAATTAGGTATACAAAAACTATTTTCTAAGGGAAATTTAATAATTTAATTGCAGGCAAAATTGTTATCTTTAATGGAAGAAATTACTCAAGGTAAATAAAAAACAAGTGAAATTGACTTCAAGTAGTACACTAACTCACTAAGTACATGCATTTTTGTCATATTCATTTCAAAATTAATGACCAATATCAATTATCAAACTTCATTGACTGTAAGTGTAACTGTAAGAGAACAGGATGCTTCCTTAAGTTCCTGGAAGGCACTCAGGAAAGGAAAATCCATCATTAAATTCAATCAACTTGAAAAATTGGTATTATTGCAGATTAACTACATCCAAAAAAAAGGGTGTTTTTTTTTTTTAATTATATGTTTTTTGGGGTGTAGATTACGAATCTGAAATCCATTTTTGGCGGTCGGCATCGGAAAACCAATTTTTTTCGCGACTTACTAACATGGGGGTTACGTAACTTACATGGATTTCAGATTCGTAATCTACACCCCAAAAAACATATAATTAAAAAAAAAACACCCTTTTTTTTGGATGTAGTTAATCTGCAATAATACCAAAAAATTATACATTTGAAATTTTGAATCACCATGACAATGGCATAGAATATAGATCTAAATCTAAATTAATCAGGTGAGGTCAAACTCACAATCAAGTTGCAATGACTTGAGCGGTTGAGCCAACTGCCAACTTTGCCAAACCAGAGAATTTTCTTTTCAAAAACACATTGGCTTGGCTTGGCAGTGCCAAGCCAAGCCAATGTGCATGTGTTGACTGTTGAGTGTTGACTGAGTGTTGAGTAATGTGTATACTGTACAGAATTACAAAAACTACTCTCATTAGATTTTAGATAATAAACTATAAGTAATATTGTAAACTTACCTCTGCTGTAGAGTCCAGCAAGCTCCTGGGCCCCTTTGTGTCCGGGGCCCCATCGGGGCTTTATTTTTTCTTCCTCGTTTGTTGCCGAGTTATCATTTGGATCATCTTCCAACATTGAATTCGAGAAAAGGCATTCTTCTTGCTGATACACTACGGCAGGCTGGGCAATCATCACTACGTACTAACATATCACATAACACTTATGATAACCAGCATCAGACACCTCAACGCTCAACTGATCACTATTCACTAGCTGCAACCTGCAAGCGACACTTGCGCGATGCCACTCCTATGTCAAGCCTGGAGCCTGAACTGAGTCAACTCTGAGCAGAGCGAAAGATGACAATTTATTTTTACCCTCAAGCTTTTACCCTAAAACTGACCTTGACTGGTGTAATGCCTGAGGCAGTCGCCCACAGCCCGAGGCAGGTATTTGTTTAGGTAGTTGTAACTCGTATGTTCTATGTAAAGAAAATTCAAATGAATTGTAAATATTACTTTCAAGTTTTATCCTCATTACCTGTGAATTATATTTAAATAGCGATTTTCACTTTAGAGACCTTGATTCATGTTTCCCTTCTATTATTTTTTATTTTCTCGCGAAACTTTACCAGTGATGAAGTACCGTATTCGAGTTCAAAAGGTGTTTGAACTCCAATAGCCTATAAATCTACTACAGTCTCTAACTCATTTGGAGATGTTAAAACGACCACAATACTTAAATCAAATGCAACTGTGTAGGTAACGTTACCCAAATGACGTACAAATTTAATCACATGAAATTAAAAAGCTGTTTTTATCAGGTTCCACTCCAAAGGGTTCGTTAAGCCACTTTATTTCCGCATAGAAACGAATATCATCTGCTAATATTTCATTTAATGCTATAATTTCATTTCCACAGACATAAGACCCAACATGAAAACTTAAATTACGTTCGAGTGTAATTGATACTCATTCAGGCATCGCATGTGAACTATTGTAATATTTATGTTACGCGTTACGTTATTTGAGCCGTAAATGCCACAAAATTGGTCTATAAAGCTACACTAAATACGAAGAATTGCCTAATTTACAAGTAATTCAAAACGGTTTGATCATATGCGACGTATGACGCGAGAATATGCAAAATAATGGGCATATTCTTCGGACCGCTGACCCCCCTTTGTTCGAATCACATTATGACGAACATTGGACGCGACGTAGTGCAAAACAGCGGCCACTGTCTTCGGGCCGCTGACCAACCTTGTTCTATCGACCATGTGATCGTATACCACTCCTACAAATGAGACACTAAAATTAACTCTTCGGTATTGGTTACAACGGCTTACGCGTATCAATGTGCTTCCAAAAACCATGAAATTACTGATTGCTAGCTACTTACAAGATTAATTGTTGCTCAGAAATACGTTGTAGGATAATAAGAGCAGCAAGCGGTCGTTAACTATTCTTATTTGTAAGAGAAGGTGCCCATAAAGAAATTGCACAGAGAATCGCGAGTGTCGTCGTTGGGAGCCAACGGGTTGGATGCCAACACAACTTTGACACCAGCAAAGCTCTTACTTTACGAGCGTTGAATGTAGACATGAGATGGGATACGATGAGACTTGGAGTGTTACATGATTAGAGACTGAATGAACGCTGGAATTGACGAGTTATGCATATAATGACGATGCGGCCAAGGCTCAACTCCTACAAGCTAAAACGACACGACACTAATACTTAACACATCTACTGCATCTAATAACAATAGTGAATAAAATTAATGAACACAAAGGATATCGGTAGCGACAATAGCTATATTGATTATTTAACGTGTACGTCGGCCAGATGATCCTAGGTGTCGCGGACACACGTTCATACAAGCGAGTAGGAGCGTCGTCGTCTACAACTCTAGGGTAGTTATAAGAATACACAAAAAGCGATGCCTCATTCATCATGCTAAACATTTATCTTTTACTAGTATGTCTCGATGATGATCAGTTTATGTTAGGTGTTGATCAAAATTTCGCAGAGTGAGAAGGAAGAATGCGCACTTAAGATGACTAGCGCGCCCACGACACGGTTCTCAGGTATCCATATTGGATGTTTTTAAAAGTGTTCCTTGCGGTCATTTTCGCTGGAACTCCAATCTACAGCTTTCGGATATAATTACATCGCGCAAAACCTGTACTCGGTCACCAAAATAAGTAAGAAGATGCTGCCATGAACGAAACTTTTTTCAAAGACAACATGCGCACCAATTTCATGGAAAGAATCGTGTCATAACATTTCCAGCGATCCCATGAACTTTAGCGCAGAGCCAGAGCAATTAATTCATAGTTATTTTTTCGTTTGCGTTAGGAAATTTTGAGAACTAGTGCCTGCCCTGACGCTAATAATATGAGAAGAAAACTCAACACTCACGTTCACATAGAGCAATATACAAACACGTGTCATTTTGACTAATAAATAGACGAAGCTGTACACAATGCAGATCAGAGTGATAATTCTAGAGCCTAAATCTAGACAAGTATAAGGATATAATTTACAATACATATTACAGATAGCTTCAAAGTAGCCGAATAACAAGGACACGCCGATTAATGTACAAGTAGCTAATCTAGTTGCCAGTTAACTATCCACATCATTAGAGGACACCATGAAATTTGGTCAGTTGAACCAGGGCGCTGGCCAAAGAAGCAATTTCTGTGCTTAACGACCTTCGGCAACTTAGCCCGAAGTATTAATTAAAATCATATTATTATTTGAAATAGGCAGAGATACCACAAAGAACTTGGAACAAATATCAATATAAAAGCTTGTAACGATAGTTTTGAACTGCGGACAAGTCGTATTCATCATTACAATTTAAATAAATACTGGAATCGAAGCGTAGGTTATACAGACAAATTCAACTGAAATATTTAAAATATTGTAACTGGAAATACGGCTTGCTTTCGAAAGCTGCCGTAATTATCGTCCGAAGTCAGTTAAGTAAATATCATTAGGTATCCTAAACTCGACGTCATGATTCATGATGAAATGTCGATTAACGCGCAGTTCAACCAGGAGGTTCTAAGTTCTCACTCAACACGTCACGACCTCAACGTAGAGGATTTTAATTAGACAGCAGAACAAAATGCACATTGATGTTGGTAAGAACAATTCCTTCTTAGTTTCACAAGCCGGAGATATCGTCAAGAAGTCCAGTTCATCCCCAGCTCCGACATGAGCGAACACACAAATGGAGGCGGTAAGTTCGTTTAAAGCATCAGGATAAGGTAATGTCAATACATCTGGCACCGAGAATTTGACGCGATACAGTCAAAATGACGAAACCTATCTGTTTGTAAATGTTAATGTAAAGGTTTGAATTATAAGAATAAATCTTGATCCGAAAATTGTCAATCAATCCATGCTCAAGGCTCCAACAAGATTTAGATTAATGAAACAAAAAATGCTAAGTAACTGTGAAAATTGTTCCAGAAATTTTGGACTCATGAAATGAGCAACTCTTAGTTGAAGCTTAGGAGTGAGCCAAAACTGTGCACATGGTAATAAAAGTAGGATTTATGAAAACGTGGACCATTCGATTCCACATAAAAGCAAACGGTATCAACTTGAGCTGAACTCGGCATTTGACAAAGAGGAGAACGGCGGACCGGATTACAATCTAGAAAAATCTGGATTCACTGCACCAACAAATCGTTCAGCAGGCAGAGTCGTACAAATCGCGAGGAATAAAATCTATAAATAGGTGACATTTAAAATAACATTATTTTCGATTGATCAGCATTCGAATAAGCATACTCAATGTTTATAGTTAATACAAAGAGATTCCTCAAAATACACAGATCATATAGAAGGATATATCGATTCCCTCGACAACATGTGGTGCCAGTTTAGTTTGGGAGCATTCCTGAAGCATCAAACAAAATACAGGAGGCGGGAATGGGCACAATGACTTAGTTCGTCACTCATTATCATTGGAATAACGGTAACATTTCTGCAGACAGGTGCCAATGCCTGTTCTTCTAACGAGATATAAACAAAAATAACTTTCAATTAACATCACCGTCAGCGCAACTATTCAATGAAACTGGTTAGTGGCAGACATCTTGAACGTAAATCTATACAATGACTTTCAATGAGCGCCGCGTGAGTCGTCCGGCAACAAGACTCGCATCACGCACTTTAGCGTTAGGTTGATTTCAGCCAACTCGTTTCAAGTTTCTAGAGTATTAATAGGCTCAAAACGCGTACGAAGCGAAGGTCATAAAACCCAAGTCATCAAAGGAAGTATCAGGATTAAAACATGACGTCTCTTACACCCCAGGAAACTATTAGCCTAACCTCAAAATAGACAGGTAATAATAAAAAACACAGAAACGCATGATGTCAAACATTAAGAATGAGCTATTTCAACAAACTGTTCATTGAGTTACGAACTAAACAAAAATGCAACACAAAGCATAGCTCAATCAAGACATAGTGATTCAAAATTGTCAAAAAGAACATTCACTTGGTACATGTTTAGTTAACATAGTCCGAACCATCATTTATGGCACGTAGTATAAATCAATCGCAGTAGAAGTAATCCCCGACTAAGTGCGATTTACCAAGGGTGTCAGTATTTGACTTGCAGACCGACATTGTGACTTGTTCGTGCCAAGTCACGGTAAACTGACTAATTTTGTTTTGCATTACAAGACTCTAGTTTGAAACGTAAACAGTATTAAACCTAAAATTTACTGGCTATTGACGAGAGATCATTCCTTCAACACTGAATAAATGAGTGTTAACTGCGTAAGGAATTTGGAACGGTGTCCATTCTGAACTCCCAAGACTTGTATCTAAGCTAATCTCATTTTTATGAAAGCTCCATGGAAAGAAGTAAGAATTTTAATCAATGCAACTTTGTATATGAATTACAAATTTCCTGCAGAATTGAGGGGCCTCGCTAACCAAGATCCTCATCTCGGGTTGAGGAAGGAGTTCTGTGAGAGATTGTGATGGTGAGCCATGGCAGGCGAGGATGTGGAGGCAGAATGTGGCAGCAGGTGGGAGAGATTCATACTGGTGGCGTTGAGGTGGGACAGACTTGCATGGTGACTCACCATATTACTCGGGTCGACATTTAGGGATGAGTTGAGGAGAGGAGCCATAGACGAATATACGCTAGCCTGTTGCAAGGCCGCTGCGTGAGGAGTCATCATGTTTATACCTGATGACATCCTGTGAGCTGGTGGAGGCAACATATGAGACAAATGCTCCATGTGAGACGCTGAGCTGTGGCCCATCAAACTTGATGTGTCCATATGTGCTGGCAGAGGGAGCGATGCCAGTAGCAGGCTTGGGTCGGTATTGTGTGAAGAGGCGGAGCTCTTATACGAAGATTTTCTTTGAGAAGAACAGCTGCTCGATGATTTTTTTGCATAGGTTGCAGCATGCGCCGCGACAGCCGTGTCAGCAACACCTGATGACTGGAGGAGGTTGCCCATTGGAGAAGAATAGAGAGCGCTGGCTACTTGGCTTGGAGAGGAGTGCTTTGACGAGACCACCTGCAGGTTTGCTAAGGAGTTACTGTTGACATAGCTCTGCTCGAAAGGAGAAGCGATACTTGCCATGGAATCGCTTGGTGTGTACAACAGCTGCTGTTCAACGAGCAGTCGGGCGTGTGTGCTGGTTTGAGGCATGGACGGAAGGAGTGATGATTGGCAGCTAGACACAACTGATTGATACATTTGATCAGTTGATGGTAGTGACATAGACACCGACACAGACGCATTGTCTTGCGTATTTGGTGAAGCATGAACGCCAGAGTGAGAGGAGAGCGCAAGAGGCATAGCGTTTGACTGCATTTGATTGTGCTGGGCAATTGCGTGTAGTTCCATATGCTGTAGTGACTCATTTGCAGCCATGATGCTGGCAGCATTGGTTAGAGGTGCCTGCATTACAGGTGACTGGGCAGGCGTTGACACCAGATGACCCACAGACCCACTAGTCTGGTACAACGGGGCTGAATGGCCTGGGGATTGTCCAGATGCAGGTCCTTGGCTAACGTACTGTGGGGACATGCTGGACTGCAGAGGAGAATGTGAGCTGTGCTGCACCCTTTGCAACGGTGAGGAATGAGTGGTAACGTGTCCGGGAGACATCGTGCAATTGGCTAATACGGAAGGTGAATGCGTACCAGACTGTACCGCGAGTGCCGGAGAACCCATATCACTTCTGGCCATCTGTGCTGGAGAAAGAGTGCCATTCTGCATCATCTGTACCGGCGAACCTGATGCGTTCTGCACCAGATGAGCAGGCGAGCCAACTCCAGTGTGATGCCTTTGTGCAGGTGAGCCTACGTTTGTATGCATCATTGCCATTGGAGAGCCTGTTCCAGTCTGGACGAGTTGTAGGGGCGACGCACCATTCGTTTGTGAGGCTTGGAAGGGCGAAGTGACAGCCGTTGCGGCTTGTAGAGGTGACGTCACCGTACCAGATAATTCATGCTGAGCTGAATGCAGCTGGCTGCCATAATGCCCTACTGCCTGCTGCTCGGTCACAGCGCCGTTTGATTGATAGGCCATGATTGGCGACTGTGCACCAACAGGACTATGCATAACGGACTGTATGTGTCCAGAAACATTTGACTGTTCCGAGTATACGCAAGTATTGGGAGGCAAGAGCTCACTGTTCAGGACGGACGCGCTTGTGGTCGAGGTGCAGGCCGTATCCTGATTGCATGATGTCACCTGTACTGGAGCTGGTAATGTAACACTTCCCGAGGGCTGACAGGTACCAGAAGCTGAAGGGCTGATTGTATTCGTGTTATCACAATTGTTATTATTGATTATTTCTTTATCACTTTCGTCACTAATATTGGATTTCGCACCATTACACTGATCAGAGACAGTAGTAAGGTCTTTATTTCGGTCTTCAGAAATATTTTTTCTGGGAGATTCCTTGGTTAAAGTACTGTCAGAATCATTGTCTGGTGTTGTTTTCGAATCATCTGATCCATCATCTTCAACATTTTCGCCCGTTTTGCGCACGATTACCTCGTTAGACTCGTCAGCGTCATCGAGAACTATCTCTTCCGTTTTGCCCCCGTTGCTTTGCTTGACTGGACTCCTATTACACTCCTTGCCTTTAGGAGGAGAATGTTGTTTTTTGCTGACGTTGCCATTTTTGACATTGAGATTGAAACTTTTAGCAGGTCCTTCATCAAGTAAAATTTGAGGTTCGAGCAAATGTTTGATGGCATTGAGATCTTCATCCTCCTCCTCAATCTCCTCAATGGGCACCGCAATAGGAGCCGACATGGTCTGCGGACGACCAAACGCAGGTCGTCCTCGGTTACCTGAATAGGTGACACCATTGAAAAGCTGGTTTACCATTGGAACATTCCTACCATTCAAAGTCATTCCGCGTCCACCTCGCTGGACATGATTGTATCCCCTCGCGCCATTTTGTCCCATACTGAAATTTCCACCTCGTTGGTTGTGGTTGTAACCACGACTACCATTGGGCCTCACGCCTAGACCAGACTTTGCAGAGGAGCTAATGAGGGGACTGGCCGTGTACTGCGGAATCACGTTACCTCTGATCGCTCCACCTCGGCCTCCGCGCGCTATGTTACCACCATGCGGAGATGCATACTGTACCACAACTGACGATGAGAGCTTTACCACACCGTGTGAACCGATCACACCTCCCCCTCTACCTCCTCTGTTCGAAGCAATGGCGTGGGCAACAAGCTTATTGGTAGAAGCGATGGGACTAGCCCTAGGAGGAGGCAAGATCACGCCACCTCGCCCTACTTTGCTCGCCGGACCTGCTCCTCTAGCAGGAGGGTTTGAGGGCTTTGACAATACGGCTGCAGTGATCGTCGTGCCTGATTGTTGTAGACGCTTGAGAAGTTCAGCATTTGGGTCCACAGTTGGCTTGATGCGCCGCACAGTAATGGACGCTGGTAAGGACTTCTTTATTGTTGCCAAATTTTTGGTGTTAATTACCCGGTGCTTGACCGCTTCAGACATCACCATGGGTGACGGGACAGCAACTGTAGTCTGGCTCTGCTTCAACGTCGCCAACCGAACAGAAGCTGCCATTCTCTTGCGTTTAGCAGCATTACCGCCACCAGACATGCTTCGTTTGGATACTTTGGGCATATCGTCAGGGTCAGGTTCGGGAGTTCGGCCAGAATCTGGTGACCAGAAAATTGGTTAACAAACCTAAAACTAACACATAAACGAAGTAAATTTTTTTAAATACTTGAGTAAAATCTGGTGAAAAGTTTAAAACCAATATTTAATACCTGGGTTTCACTATCAGAAGGGTTTAAATAAAATTTTTGAACAATTTTCCTCACAGTTTTTTATCCATAATACTAGCAATCAGACCCCTGAAATTTTTTCCACACCGTCTTGTAGAACTTATAATGCCGTAGGTATAAATAATGGGTCTCAAATATTGGACATGAAGATCAATGCAGACTATGCCAACACACATGCTCTTAACTAAAAGTTAGGCTTATTTTTCAGCAGAGATGACGATCTCGGGAGGTAGAGTCCATCATTGTAGAAGTTATTAAAAATAAGAGAAAATTACGTGCTCGGATCATTTGCAAAAATTACAAAAATCTACAAAATTACAAGCTCAGCTTGAACTACTATGATGACTTCATTTTAACCAAAAGAAAAATTCTCTAATATCAGAACGATAATGGAAAGTAACAACTTGTACAAGGCGAGCCAAAAGTCACTGACCCTTTTTATTTTTTACATCTTTTTATTTTTCAATATTTATTATTTTCTTAATATTTTTGTCAGATGCTGGAAATTAACTATGGATAAATTCAATACCGTTCAACGTACACAATACTTGCAAAATTTTACAATCAAAATCAAGGCTCAATAATTCAAACCCAAAGAGCTCATTGAAAGCATTAATGTGAGAGATGCCAACATGCTGCACTCTTAAGGCAAACATCACTAGAGAAATAAGCCCAGAAACTTTGGAAACAGTTATCGCAGAGGTAATCAAAAGAGCATCAATTTGTGAAGCAGAAAATGGAAGGCATATGCAGGATTTTATTTTGCACACATAGCGATGACGTTAGCAAAGCTTACCAAGAGTTAATTTTGTGATAAGAATTAAATCAAATTTATGATAGAAAATCAATTTTCATTGCTTCGACTTTATGATACCAAAATTTCATGCAGGTAACTGTTAACATAAAAGTTATTTAAAATTGAAATGATTCAGTAACTTTTGACCCACCCTGTACTGCTGTACATCTCCAAGTCAATAACTTAAGTATATTTAGAAATACAATAATTAAATGAATTTGCAGGCGATATTTTTAGCACATTTTCTCATTTATGAAAAAAAAATGCACTATTGTGCTCGCCATGTCGTCTGTCCGTCCGTGACTTCATGTTTTCGTCGATGAGAAAATGCGCTCTCTGTCACTCACTGCAGTGAGTACTGAGTTATATTTTTGATACTTTTCCTAGGGAAATCTAATAATGAATTTATTTCTTAATAACAGATGAATAGATCGTTATGTTTCATCTTTTGGCCAAAATTAATCAATTCTGAATGAAACTGTATACAGATCAGATAGCAGAAAATGAGATCATTTTGCTGATGGCAAAATGTTATGCTTCTCATTGTTAATTAAACTTATGGACTTGATCACAATATATATACAGGAAAAGTTAAGTGTTTTTTTACATTTTTTGTATGTGATTATTAAAGAACAGGAACGACCTGATGATATTTACTAATATATTTTAGGTTTAGTCAGATCAGTATTTTTTTACCCGTGTATATAATTAACTATAACTATAAGCTATGGGGTTACTTTGTAATTTTATTCAATAACTATAATTGATCCCAAAAACTGACTAGCCCAGTATGTCGCTAGAATATTTGATCCGCGCCAATCTGCCAAATTTTTCTACATAGGTACTGTTGATGTATTGAACTAAGACAAGATGCTTCAGCACCATAAACCTGAATAATATCATGTATCCAAGACTGAGTGCTGAACTCACATGACTCGCCCGCCTTGGCGTAGATATCATCAAGGACCTGCGTGAGTTCCTCGTCAGCCACATCACCCGTGAGCAGAAGTTCCTCAGCTGTGTCACCAGGCGCGAGCTGCTTGCTCTGGTGCACAGGGTGGCGCTTCAACTTCTTACAGCCTGACGATCCTGACGAGTTGAGCAGCTGCTCCAGCTCAGGGGGGTCCAGAGAGTTGCTGCAAGTACGTTACACTCAGTAATGAAGGGCACATAATAATAAATTATAACTAAGAGCGGCAGCAGGTTTAAAAATAAGATGAGTAGGATAGGTACTAATTTGAACAATTTATAAAACTCCAAATTTGTTTTAGATTTCTGATAACTGTTCAGAAGAACTAGTGCAACACGAATGAATAGAAATGTGCTTAGGCACTACAATGATTGTTTAAATAGTAATTGAAACGCAATTTGAAATGACTAAACACTTAAGACCAATGTTATATGCAAGTCTGACTTTTTGTTGCATAAAATATCAGATATGGAAGGCTGCACGGCCACCGAGGAGCGTGTCGGGTCTTGAGGACACTGGGCGACGTCTTTGCCAGCTATCCACAGGTCATAACGGTCGGGCTGGAAACGCTTCACGAACGTGTCCATGCTGATTTTCACCATGTCGCTCCTGAAGAACATTCAAATTTTTTATGCATATGGCAATATATTTATATGAATAGCTTATTTTACCACAAAACTGGTTCAAAACATACTAAATTACAAAATTTCAAATTTCGTTGTGACTTCATTTGCCTCGCAACATATTTGTATCACTGATACAAATATGTATAAAATATAATTACTCAATAAATTATCAACTTGATGATGTAAAAGTTTTTATTTTACATTATCGTTCTGATATTAAAGAGTTTTTCTTTCAATTGGGGACACTTTAAAAAGTAGAAACAGCAGGTAATTCGAACCTTGAAATATCAAGTAATTTCTCTTCACAATTATTTAGGAAAATATTTTCCATTTCACACAAACAGAAGGCAAACCAATCCCAAATAACATTGAAATGAAATAAAAATTATTTCAAATAAAACTTAATGTTGCATATACTTAGAAAGATGATTATGACAATTTAGTAACAAAACTAGGACCAACATATGCCTCAGGAGAAAAAACATGGAACGCTTTGAACTTTTGGAACTGAAATATCTCAAGTCATAGAGTCAGAAACAACAAGCAGTTTACACTCGGTTACATTGCTAGAGAACCCCACAACTAAACTTCAAACTAATGTGCTGACAAAAAAAAAAGTTTCTTGTCTAATAGATGCAGAAGAAATTCAATTCTTGCAACAAGAAATTTTTCACAATAATGTGTGGAAGTGGACACCAGTTAAAAAGTAACTGAACAGGGAGGAAGCGAAGTCTCACAACATACCGACACTGGCATTGTGTAGCGTGCTTGCCGTACTCTACCCAGCGAGGCATGGCAAAATTTGTAGACTCAGCACAGTTGAATCCATGGTTGAAACCCGCGTGGTAGCCGTACGGGAACGTGATCATGATCTCTCCTGCCTCTTGTGTGATCTGGAGGCATGAAATAGATTGAAAGAGAAGGTAAAACTCCTGTATCACGTGGGTTGTGCATACATTAATGCTCGACATTGCAACTTTATGGCAGTGATGCCTTAGCAAGTAGTGGCTGCACTAATCATAAAGCATTCTAGGAAATTTCATTAACTCCGGTACAAAGCACGTGTTGTAATTTTTGCATTAATACATTTCACTTGGTGCCCAAGGGTATAGGGTTAACAAAACAAATTCTTAACAAGTAATTGTTGCTGACACGTTCTTCTACAACAGCTAACCTTATTAAAGGGAATGCTGTACTGTTTGAGGATCTGAGGTGATATGAGGCTCATCTTATGACGAAGGTAGGCAGGGCAGGCCTTGAAGCTGCTAGGGAAATAGCCATTAGCTAGTCTCTCCAACCGGCGCCCGTGTTCAGGAGGAATAACATACCATGTCTTGGGAGCCCCGAAGTGCAGATAATTGATACTGTAACACATATATAACGCCATAAAAATTTCATTAATCCAGTGTACAAGAATTTATAAAGTGCCTAGCGAATAACCAAGATCTATGCAAATCAAGAAACTGGTGAAAAATCCCTACAATTCACAACCAGCACAAGATTTCATTTCCATCATCTAGGTTTGAATTTATTCTGGAACATATTTCATTAGAAACCCTGTAGCACTTTAATTTTTGGTGCAATGAGAGCATATTATATGTGCCTTACTCTCAACAGATAAACTGCCCTACAAACAACACTTTAGGTAACAGGGAAATCAAAATGGTACGTGAAGAATTCATCCAAAACATCAAGACTAGTGAATAAAACCAATATTTGACTAGCATAACGTAACAAAACATTTGACACAGGTTTTCTGAGTATGAAACTGGTGAGTATGAGGAAATTCTTCAATGTAGAGTACTCCAACTAAATTATCTAAGGCTACAGTGCAGGAAGCCCAGCATTTGATCTATCAATAGTACCAAGAATTTGTATTACCTATACAAATCCATATCCTCGGTGTGCCATGCAAATGTTGTCTTCCACATGCCAAAATAGAGATAGGCTGTGTTGACACCTTCAATGCTGATGCCATAGTCTTCATTCACATAGTCCAAAATTGTACCAAGACAGTTTATGTTCCATACCTGCACAAAATAGAAGGTTAGAAGCAAAGCAGATCTCTGAGAACTAAATAGTTAATGATTAAAAATTTTCATGAATGGTACACAGATGTAAAAACACCAACACATACCTTCAAATCTGGGTCTGTTATGGTCCCAGATACATCAGCCCCATAGATGGGTGACACATAGGTAACATTCTTCCAATATTTTCTCTCCAGATCTTCATGGTCATCATGTTTTGGGGGCTTGTACCGATCACTTTCAGCCAGTTTTTTGAACTCCTGAACAGTCATGGCTTTCTTCTGTATGTTGATCTGTTGGTAAATTCCTTGTTTTCCAGTGACAACCTGGCAGATGGGTGCTGGTATGATAATGTCAATGTCTTTGACATCATAGCCAGCCTTTCGGGGCACATACTCGGGAGGTGGGATTATCTGTGAATCACAATAAACACTTTAGTAATAAATAAAATTGGAAGATTTCTTCTAGTGAATGAAATCAAAGAATCCAAATCTTCACTAGTTTGAAATTATTACACTGAGACATTTATTTTTTTGCCAAATTTTTTACCTAATCCTTACCTTACCTTTTACCTAAGTGTTAACTCTAATTTCACAATTCAAAAGAAGTACCTATAACCATGAGAAAATGGTAAAAATTTTATCAACTGTGTGTCAAGTATATATATCAAATTTGTAATAATCATATTTGTCAGTATGAATATCAAGACAGAATTTGGAACAAAAAATTAATGTGAAGGTAAAATTATCAATGATATACAAATTTCAAACATCTTACTTTTGCCAGGCCAATTTTATGGGCACCTTGACTTTCAATATATTCAATATACTTGGTAAAATCTTTAAATTCATCCCAGGTGGGACGAAATACCATTATTTTCTGCTGGGTTGTGGCTGACATGTTGGTGAAAGATGGCAAAGTTATCTGAAAAAAAAAAAACATTAAAGAGATTGAGTGAATATTATTACCATAGCTAGTATGGAAGCCAGTTCTGAGACATAGAATAGAGATCATGCATAACATAGCTGACATGTATTCAACAGGCTAGAAGACATGCATAACATAGCTGACATGTATTCAACAGGCTAGAATAAATGCCTCTTCTCAGATACCATCAAACAGGATAATAAGGGATGGTTTGTTTTACAGGGTAATAAGGGATGGTTTTGAGGGTTTTTTGTTAACATCTTCTTACCATGAAACATTTCATGAACAAGTTTGGGCTCATTTTATAGCTCTTTGCAAGGGCTATTGTATGGCATCTTAAAAAAACTCCTTATGCTATTTGTAAGGTACCAGATGCAAAATAAAAGCCACCTGAACTAACCTGGGGAATGTTGTAATAAAGGACACTTGAAATAAAACTCAATTTTAAAAAGTTTGAAGCATGCAGAGTGTGCTCATCTATTACTAACAGTACTCTGAAGTCTTCCTCATTCTTTGTAGATGATGTAGATGTAGAATAAATGACATTTTCTGTGATTTTTACTCATTTTTCCTTTATTGATATGATATTACCTCATCCATACATTATCGTTTTATTGATGTGATATTACCTAATCCATGGACATGCCATTGAGCATCATGCATTGACAACAATCTTGTCCACTGCAAGCTTCATATCAGTAGCCATGTAGCATTTCTTCTGAAAGAAAGCTTACGGGATGGCTTGTAATTTTGCACCATTTTAATTGAGTCAAATGAATTCACTATAACAAAAAAAGATTGTTAAGAACATACCTGACACAAAGGAATATTTAGTGACAACCATCATATTTTTTGAGAACTAAATCATAGTTTAGGTATATTACCATCAAACGGGGCAATAAGGGACGGTTTTGAGCGTTTTTTGTTAATAACTTCTTACCATGAAGTATTTCATAAACAATGTTAGGCTCATTTTATAGCTCTTTATGAGGGCTATCAAATGGCATCTTAAAAAAATTCCATATGCTATTCGTAAGGTGCCAGACGCAAAATAAAACTGCCCCGAATTATCCCTGGGAACAGGGTAATCCGGGACACTCGAAATAAAACTTAATTGTAAAATGTTTGAAGCATGCATCATGTACTTATCCATTACTAACAATACTCTGAAGTCCTCCTCCTTTGCCTCTGTTGATGATGTGGATGTAGAATAAATGACATTTTCTGTGGTTTTTTACTTGTATATCCTCTATTGATATGATATCACCATATTAATTTATTACCATATTATTGATGTGATATTACCGTACGTATCTATAAACATGCCATCGAGCATTTACAACGACCTTGTCCACTGCAAGCTTCATATAAGCAGCCATGTATCATTTCTTCTGCATCTGCAAGCTTACACAACGGCTTGAAATTTCACACCATTTTAATTGGGTTAAGTGAATTCACTATAAGGAAAAAGATTGTAAAAAACATACCGTAAAATGGGGTAACTTAGACCACTTTTATTTTTATAAATGATGCCATTTTTTTACTAGCTAAATTAAACTTGAATTGAAACGTGCAAAATACAGGTCTATACTCTAGCTTCACTCACCATAAATTGCTGGCTCCTGCCTCTCATAGTCTTTATGTAATTTGAAAAAAAGTGGTGGAGTCTATGTTACCCCGTCAGGGCTGACATTAGGTGGTCTAAGTTACCCCATTTGGGGGCAGCACCCCCATTTGCAAACTATGACACATTCCTAAAATTTGTCATTTGCATATGTAACTAGAAGAGTTCTACTACAATGCATCAAAACCTGGAGTTATTTAACCAAAAAATAAAAAAATTGGAGGGGGTACTCTGACAGGCTTCAAATAATAGCTTTTTTTCGTGGGTAACATTTTTAATTTTTTAACCTATTAGATATGCAAACTTTTCAAATCTTTCTATTGTGTTATGTAGCCTCAGTATTAGGCCTTTAATGCCCATTGACAAAATTTTTCTATGTCAAATAGTTTTTGAGTTGTGGGGTTTTTGTTAAAAAATGAAAAGTGGTCTAAGTTACCTCGCCGGTCTAAGTTACCCCATTTTACGGTACCTGAAACAGAATGGAATGTTTTAGAAACAATCATCATATGTTTTGGAGAAATAAATCATAGTTTAGGTTAATTGCTCTTCATTCTACGATGCCCAGTGCACAATTCTATATATGACCTTCTGTGCACAATTTTGTGATGACCGATGATGCATCAATTTTTCAATAAGTGAAATTTTTCACTGAGCAAGATAAATGTAATAAAAACTATTTGTTGTTACTCAATTTTCCTTGTTAACTGGAGCCTTTGTTAACTAAGGTTAAACTGTAAATGCGTCTTTAGGGGTGCCCCTTATTACGTACCCCGTCGCACCACGGAAATGGCTGCCATTTCCTTTTGGAATGAGATAGGCAAATTCAGTCAATCGTGTTTTCAAGCCAACACCCATGTGCAACTTTTATGCAAGTAAAATTTTTTAATATGGCTAATATTTTTTTTTGCTCCTGACCTTAGTAGAGGTACTTTTTCCAAATAGCACTTTTCACACTTTTTTTCAGCAATTTTTTAGAGGTAGTAAATGTACAATTTCTTAACTAGCTTTATACATAGTAGAATAGTAGATAGTAAAAATGTTGAACTTTACTCCACTATTTTTAGTTTTGCAATATTTTGATTAGTTGAGTTGCTACAACACTTCTACGAAAAGTGTGATGAGCGTCCCAATTTACCCCGCATGTCCCTTATTACGTACCCTGTTTGACAGTAGTCTTCATTCTACGTTGCCTGGTGAACAATTCTATCTATGCTGTTTGGTTCTATGCACAGTTTGGTGATGATCGACGCTGCACTAATTTTTTGTCAAGTGAAATTTTTTCACAGAGCGAGGCAAATATAATAAAAATTATTTGTTGTTAATTGATTTTTTGTTAACTGGAGCCTTTGCTAATCAAGGTTCTACTGTAAATGCATTTTTAGGGCTGTCCCTTATTACCCCATTGTGTGGAAATGGCTGCCATTTTTTCTGGAATGAGATAGTACGCTAATTCTGTCAATCACATTTTTAAGCACACTATCACAAGCTTCAAGATGAATTTTATTGACTGCTGTTGGAGGTTTAGATAATCAACAAAAAGGGCCACATGAGGGGATGCTTGAAAAGTAGAAAAGTATCATTGGCATATTGGTTATGAAAAACAGGTTTAAAATCAAGAGGACAATTGGCTAGTCATTTAGTCTCGTGAAAACACATAAAAATATTAGCGAAAGTAGGACCTAGTGGTGGACTCATGCCCAAGCCGTCAATTTGTCTGTAAAATTTGCCAGCAAATACAAAACATGAGTTTAAACGGATAATTCAAGAAGAGATTTAAAAAATTTGCAGTTCAAATTTGCATTACTGGTCATTAATCTCTTTGAACAATGAATTGAGGCAAATATCAATAGTTTCATGGAGAGGTACTAGATTAGTAAACAAATTCTCAGTATCAAATGAAACCATGGTCAGAACCTGAACATTGGTGAAACTCTTCAAGCGGTCTACAAAGACGTAAGAATTGTCTACCGTATATTGGTTGGTTGTCAAACAGTTAAACAGTGGGACCAAAAATTTGACAAGCTTGAAACTTGGAGTATTGTAAGCAAGAGAAATGGGTTGAAACTGAAATTTTGAAGCAAAATCTGGCTTATTAATCTTTGGCAAGCCATACAAAATACCTGGGCAAGAGCCAGAGGCATCAAGTTTCAAATAAGTTACAGATGAAAGTACAGCAGAATCTTCAAGTTTTCTAAAAAAATTATTAATTTTATCCACAATCTTCAAAATAGTTTTAGCAATCAGATCTGTAATTTTGATAAATTTAGAAGGGTCTGTAATGAGAGCAGAAACACTACTGTCAAACGGGGCTATAAGGAACAGTTTTGAGCATTTTTCGTTAATAACTTCTAATCATTAAACATTTCATTAACAAGTGTGGGCTCATTTTAAAGCTCTTTGCAAGGGCTATCAAATGGTATATCAACAAAAATTTCATATGCTATTCGTAAGGTGCCAGAAGCAAAATAAAAGCATCCCAAAATATCCCTGGGAACGGGGTAATCTGGGACACTTGAAATAATACTCAATTTTAAAATGTTTGAAGCATACAATGCAGGGTTGGTGATTTTTTTCATGATTTTAATTTTACTTTTGGATTTATTTGATTTTTACAGCTACTTTGTCTTTTTAAAATGTTATTTTTTTATGTTGCAGTTAGCCTACTTACAATAACAGTATATGGATGGCTAAAAAGGGCAGTTATGGCCTTCAAGAATGGCCAATGTGGTGTTTACCACTTTGGAACTTTTGGGTAAACTAAAATTGATAAGTCTATTCATTAGCTTTGTAAAGTTTGTATGGAGCAATGTAACGAGCTAAATATTGACCATTTAACTGGCTTCAATATAAAAAAAAAACACTCCAGGAATGGGGATCTTCTAAACATTGAAGAGTCACATAACAGATAGGTAGCTGATAGCACAGTGTTATCGGAGGTTAAATTAGGCTACTGTGTAGCCCAACCTTCATGTCTTTCTTCACTGATTATCATATTTCTTCAGTTCTCAATCCAACTCAATTTAAATTAAATTCAATATTTTTATCTTTTCTGTATAGATGACCAAAGTATAATTTGCAGACTTGAAGTAAAGTATCTCTCTTGGAGTATCCCTATTCAGTATCTCATCTTGGGCACTCAGTTGCACTGGTGAGTGGCATAGGAATTTATTCCATTTATTCATTGATAATTTAGGTTCAATATTGTCCTTGTTATTATTTTAATTTTATTAATGTTGATCAGCTAATTGTGTGATTTCATTTGCTTATGTTCCCTTGTATTTTACTTTTTTCAAACCTTAAAGATTTCCATATGTTAATAGTTACAGCATGGACAGAAGCTGTTATCCCTTAAGGGAGTTAATGGTTCTTGAATTTCTAATATTTGATCAGGTTATCAGTCATTCATGATTTGCATTTTTATTCTGTTCTTTCTGTTTGCAGTTAAATCTACTCATCTCCACCTGTCCATGCTCCTTACATCCAATTAACTAGCACATTTTCATTACACATTTCAAATTAAAACAGCCATTTCATTTGCAATTTTATTACGTTGTGTGTTTATTTACTGTCCCATATTTCAATTCATTTTGCATTAGAACCAGTCTTTCATTCTCCTTCATTCAGAGTAGGGTTGTTGCCAGTTAGTTAAATAAGCAGATAACAGGTTTATCTCACCTGCGGTATGAGACATTTTAGACCCGGCAACAACAGTGCACAGCACTATCAATAGATCTACTAGTTTTACATTCTATAAATCTACCAGACTCTACCCTCTAAACAGTAAACACACTGACTAGTAGTGTCTGAGTGACTGACTGCGTTGTTCCTATTTGATTCAGACCATTAAACAAATACTAAACATAAACTGAAAGACAACCAAACAAACATCAAATGACTTAAAACAAGACTTATGTTATGAGAGAAGCTAACACTGTTTGAAATAAACATGTGCACAATTCATATATTTTATATCCATACACAGAATTTAATTATTTTACATATAGTCTTATAACTGTAATTGTTTTGTTTCTAGTTTTAAATTCACATATTTAATGATTGAAATTAAATATTTTAATTAGAATACCATAAAATGGGGTTGATTTGACCAGCGGGGTAACTTTGACCACTTTTCGTTTTTTTAACAAAAACCCCCAAAACTCAAAAACGATTTGACATAGAAAAATTTTATTAATGGCGATCAAAGGCCTAATACTGAGGCTATGTAACACAATAGAAAGATTTAAAAAGTTTGCATATATAATAGGTTAAAAAATTAATAATGTGACCCACAAAAAAGAGCTATTATTCAAAGCCTGTCTGAGTACCCCCTCTAATTTTTTTATTTTCTGGTAAAATAACTCCAGATTATGATGCATTGTAGTAGAACTCTTCTAGTTACATATGCAAAAGACAAATTTTAGGAAAGTGTCATAGTTTGCAAATGGGGGGTGCTGCCCCCAATGGGGTAACTTTGACCACCTAATGGCAGCCGTGACGGGGTAACATTGACCGGCTTGAAAATTAAGTTAAAATTACCATAGGTACCTATATAACATATTTTATGTCTGATACACCTATTAATGTTTTTTCTTAATGTTTCAGACTCTACAGAGTCTTATATATGGTAATTTCAACTCAATTTCCAAACCGGTCTATGTTACCCCGTCAAGGCTGCCATTAGGTGGTCACATTTTGCCAATTGGGCGGCGGCGCCCCCCATTTGCATATGTAACTAGAAGAGTTCTACTACAATGCACCACAAACTGGAGTTATTTGGAGTTATTTTACCAAAAAATAAAATTGATTTTACCACCCAGTCAAAGAAACCCCAGGAGCTGGGGTAACAAAGACCATCACTTTTTTTGAAATTACATCAAAACCATGAGAGGCAGGAGCCAGCAATTTATGGTGAGTAAAGCTAGAGTATAGACCTGTATTTTGCATGTTTCAATGTAAGTTTAACTTATCTAGTAAAAAAATGGCATTGTTTTGAAAAAAAAAATGGTCAAAGTTATATATACCCCATTTTACAGTACCTACTCGTTGGCAATCTTTCTAATTGCCTAACAGGTCATTACAATCTCAAATTCTCAATATACAGGGTGGGGCAGAACTGATTGAGCAGTTTTGAGGTAAAATAAAAGAGTACTAATGGAGGTACATAAAGAAGAAAGTTTATTTTCCTTGAGGTTAGCATAACATACCATTTAGAAAACTACTTATGTTTTGAAAACAATATCTGGAAGGTGGGGGCTGTTAGCTGCAACACACTGTTGGGGTCATTCTTGGAGGAGGCAGTAACTGTGACAGTGAATTCCAATCGCTATGCTGCAATGTTGCAAAATTTCTTGCAGCCCAGGATGGAAAACATTGTTGAAAATGAAACATTGGGAGATGTGTGGTTCCAGCAGGATGGGGCTACAGCTCATACAGCCCAAATGTCACTCAATGTTTTGAAACGCATGTTTCCTAGAGGTCTGATGTCTCTGAGGGGTGATTTACAGTGGCCTGCAAGGTCACTTGATTTCAGCATTTGCGATTTCTTTCTTTGGGGACATCTAAAAGAAAGGGTGTTCAGAAGTCACCCTCACACCCTACCACAGCCAAGGGAATAGATCATTGCAGAGGTTATGGCCATACCTTGCCATATGTGTGAATGTGCAGTAGGAAACTTCCAAGAACAACTCCAACAGTGTGATGCAAATAACAAACACCATCTTCCTGATATTGTTTTCAAAACATATGTATTTTAAATGGTATGTTATGCTAATCTCGAGGAAAATGAACTTTCTTCTTCATGTACCTCCATAACTCTTTTATTTTGCCTCAAAACTGCTCAATCGGTTCTGCCCCACCCTGTATAAGCTAGCTAACACATTTAAATTGTTTATTGTAATCAATATATAACAAATAGTCAAATAGTTAAAGATTACATATAGCCTTATAAGAATTAGCCAAGCTGCTAGCTATGTACAATGTATTGCAACCCTTGATGTCTCTGTACTAAAAAAAATTCAATTAATTGGAACCTAATACACACTGAAGGCAACAAGTTTATACCGTCAAACGGGATAAAAAGGGACGGGCGGGGTAAATCGGGATGCGTGTCCCACATTTCATAGAAATGTTGTAGCAGCTGAACTAATCAAAAAAATGCAAAAGAAAAATAGTGGCATAAACTTCAACATTTTTACTATCTATTATTTATAAAGCTAGTCAAGAAATCAAACATTTACTATCTCTAAAAAATCGCTGAAAAAAAGTGTGAAAAGTGCGATTTTGGAAAAATACCTCCGCTAAGGTCAGGAGCAAAAAAAATATTTGCTGTATTAAAACATTTTACTTACATAAAAGTTGCACCCAGGTGTCGGCTCAAAAACGTAATTGACGGAATTTGCCTATCTCATTCCAAAAAAATGGCAGCCATTTCTGCATGGCGGGGCTACTTGGGACACCCCCAGGGTAATTAGGGACACCCTTAAAAATGCATTTACAGTAGAACCTCAGTAGCATAGGTTCCAGTTAACAAAAAAATTGATTAACAACAAAGAATTTTGATTACATTTACCTCGCTCAGCAGGGTTGGCAATGATTAAATCAAAATGATTAAATCATGTGATTAAATCACTTGATTTTTTTATAAAAAAATCATGATTTTTTTGATTTTTTCGATTTTTTTTTATTTTTTCATATATTTAAATATATTAAGTGGCAGTCTTTAATTTATACTGAGGTATTGTTATTCATGGTTTAGTATAAATGTACTATGAATGACAAATTGGTATATAAACTTGTGGCCTTTAGTGTGTATTAGGTTTCAATAAATTGAATGTTTTTGGTACAGAGGCATCAAGTGTGCAATACATTGTACGTAGCTAGTAGCTTAGCTAATTCTTATAAGGCTATAAGTAGTCTTTAACTATTTGACTATTTGTTATATATTGATTACAATATACAATTTAAATGTGTTAGCTAGCTTATACAGGGTGGGGCAGAACTGATTGAACAGTTTTGAGGCAAAATAAAAGAGTAATGGAGGTACATAAAGAAGAAAGTTTATTTTCCTCATGATTAGCATAGCATACCATTTAAAATACTTATGTTTTGAAAACAATATCAGGAAGATGGGGTTTGTTAGCTGCATCACACTGTTGACTTACCAATAATTGTTTACCCAAAAATCCCTAAGTGGTAAACACTACCTTGGCCTGTTGGCCATTATTGAAGGCAATAAGTGCCCTTTTTAGCCATCCATTATGATCCATATACTGTTATTGTTAGTTAGGCTAATTGCAACATAAAAAATACCACTTCAAAAAGACAAAAAAGTTGAAAAAATCAAAAAATCAAATAAATAAAAAAAATCATGAAAAAATAAAAAAAATCATTGATTTTTTATTTTTTTAAAAAAATCAAAAAAATCGCCAACCCTGTCGCTCAGCAAAAAAAAAAATTCACTTATAGAAAAATTAGTGCATCATTGGTCATCACAAAATTGTACCTAAAATGCTATATATAGAATTGTGCACCAGGCATCATAGAATGAAAAGTAATTGACCTAAACTATGATTTATTTCTCCAAAACATATGATGGTTGTCACTAAAACATTATATTCTGTTTCAGGTATGTTTTTCACAATCTTTTTTGTTATAGTGAAATCACATGGCTCAATTAAAATTGTCCGAAATTACAAACCATCCTGTAAGCTTACAGATACAGAAGAAATGCTACATGGCTGCTGATATGAAGCTTGCAATGGACAAGGTCGTTGTCAATGCTCAATGGCATGTCCATGGATACAGTAATACCACATTAATAATACGGTAATTAATTAATATGGTAATATAATATCAATAAAGGAAAAACAAGTAAAAATCGCAGAAAATGTCATTTGTTTTACATCTACATCATCTACAATAAAAGAGGAGGACTTCGAAGTACTGTTAGTAATGGATGAGTACACTCTGCATGCTTCAAACGTTTTAAGATTAACTTTTATTGCAAGTGTCCTGGGTTACCCCATTCCCAGGGGTAAATCGGGATAGTTTTATTTTGCGTCTGGCACCCTATGAATAGCATATGGAATTTTTTAAAGATGCCATTGGATAGCCCTCGCAAAGAGCTATAAAATGAGCCTAAACTTGTTTCTGAAATATTTCATGGTAAGAAGTTATTAACAAAAAATGCTCAAAACCGTCCCTTTTTACCCCATTTGACGGTATACCAATTTGTCATTCATAGTACATTTATACTAGACCATGAATAACAATACCTCAAAATAAATTAAAGACTGCCACTCAACATATTTAAATATATAAAAAAATCAAGAAAATCAAAAATAAAAAAACATGATTTTTTATAAAGAAATCAAATGATTTAATCATTGCTAATGCTGCAAAAATGCAATCAAACCAATCCGTCATGGAATTACTGGATTGTTTACGTATCTCAATCTACATGACGTACAGTAATACAAAAGCTGAACTGAAAGACGGAAATCCTTGTTTGTGGGTCAATCTTGTAAAGTACAACCATATACAGGGTGTCCCGAAATAAATGATACTCAACTTTGAATGGCTGTAATGCAAAAAAGTATTAGAGTTTAAAAAATTTGGAAGGTCAGGATTTGTTCCCTATGTTTTTCTGCATCTCTCCGCCAAAAATCAGACAGATTGATGTAGCCATAAGCATTTGATAGATCTTTCAGTGACATGTGCTAAAATCATGCTTGCGCAAAGTTTTAGTAAGATCACTTTGCATAATCATTACGTTGTCTTGACATGTTTTCTTTCTGCTGTTTTATTTTTTGTATCTTTGGTGAGACAAAAACATGGCAATCTTTGGTGAGAGGCAATCATGACAATCTTTGGTGAGAGACAATCATGCCAATCTTTGGTGAGACACAATCACTGCAATCTTTGCTGAGACACAATCATGGCAATCTTTGGTGAAAGAAAATCATGGCAATCTTTGCTGAGAGGCAATCATGACAATCTTTGGTGAGAGACAATCATGTCAATCTTTGGTGAGACAGAAACATGGCAATCTTTGGCAAGAGACAATCATGGCAATCTTTGGTGAGAGACAATCATGGCAATCTTTGGTGAGAGGGAATTTCAAAACCAAAGATTGCCTCTCACCAAAGATTGCCTTTTACCAAAGATTGCCATGTTTGAGTCTCACCAAAGATTGTTATGATTGTCTCTCACCAAAGATTGTCATGATTGTCTCTCACCAAAGATTGCCATGATTGTGTCTCACCAAAGATTGTCATGATTGTCTCTCACCNTGGGTCACATTTTTAATTTTTTAACCTATTAGATATGCAAACTTTTTAAATCTTTCTATTGTGTTATGTAGCCTCAGTATTAGGCCTTTAATGCCCATTGACAAAATTTTTCTATGTCAAATAGTTTTTGAGTTGTGGGTTTTTTTTTTAAAAAACGAAAAGTGGTCTAAGTTACCCCGCCGGTCTAAGTTACCCCATTTTACGGTATTGTAAATAAACATTTTCAATATTAATTAGTTCATAATTGGTTTGGATTTGAAATAATTATATGTACCATGTTTCATAATAAAATCTGGCATGCCAATAAAAATAAAAAGTCTTCCAGCGCACACAGTAGAATTTTGTCGATAAATGGATACATATTTACTTATGTCAAGATCAATTCAGATTTGAAGATCTTAGTGGGAAAAAGTTAAAAAAATTATCATTTAGCACATTCATTAAAATCAAAGTAGAAACAGAAATACCTGGTCATGCTCACACGAGGGCATTGTGAGTGAATAATTTCGTTTTTAATTTGGTAAATATCACTTCGTTTCGATTTCATAAACTTATGCGTGGAAAAAGTGCTATGAAACTTAGTTCTGTATATTTGTTTTAAAATATCATACATGGTGTTGAATTGATACATCAATTGCAAAAAATCCCTCTACAAAGAGTTTACTCTAAATTAGGAATTGAATTGAAAACAAAATCCAGAGTAGAGCGGATGCAGATAGGAAAGGATAAAACAAACTCAACTTCTAAATCTGATCTTTGAACATGAAGGTTTGAACAAGTGTTGTTGTTGCCAGTAGTATGTTTTGAACTGGCAGCACATTTGGTTGTCAATGCCTGAGCTGCCAGTTCCAAACTTGCATTGTTGTCTCAGCAGAACAGAACATACTAACATTGGAGACAGAGATATGCAAAAACTAATTTTTTTAATGTGAATTTATTTGTAAACTGAGTTATATTTTGACTGTTTACCATTGGCGTTCATAAAAATCCGAAGCAATGCATATGCTTAATTTGCGTTCAGACATTGTATGTTGATCCTACAAAAAAATATGTTCTTGATTGCCACTATGTGGGAGGATGTCAGGAACGTAACATATTCCTAACATTGACATACGGGTTTGTACTATTTGCCAAAATCAGTCCTTCATTAGAAGGCACCAATCTCAAGCCATGTGGATTGTTGCCTTCTACCATAGTGGCAATTAACCCAATGATTTTTTTGGAATCAGTTTATTTCTAATTTACACAACAATTAAACCAATACCTTATGTACGACAATGCTGATATCCACGATACTTTGCTGGTCTAATTACATGACTTGAAATTAAACTTGAAGGAGAGTCTAAAAAGCTCTCTGCTTTGCCAATTGCCACTATGCCTTCTACTATTCAGTTTTGTAATTTATTTCCAACCAAATTATGATTTATGAATAAATAATGAATAAATATTCCTAACTATGCCAACTCTTAGAACAGGTTAGAAATCTAGTCAAATTGATGCAGATATTCATTCATGTTTGAACAGTGTGATAGCATTGCCACGCATTCATCTTCAAACAACTTTAGGAGCATGGCACATTTTTTTATTGGCATATAACAGCGCAGCCCGTGCACAGCACAGACTGATAAAATGAAAATAAAAATTCCCACGCACCTGGCACATCTTCCTGACCATGGCATGTGTCCCATCTTTTTTTCTCTTTCTTAGCCCATTTGAATCTTTGGCTGCTGGCAATGCTCTAGAATCTAGAATGAATAAAATATATAGAAATTAACATCATTATAATTTGCCAAGGTTTTGGTTTCTGAATAGGGTAAACGCGGTATATTCCGACACATTAAGGACGCATCGAGAAATGAAAAACTATAAAAAAAACGTATGTGTTACGTAAGTTCTGTTTCCTTCACGTGACTCTCAAAACACTTCACTACGCGTCAGCAACGATGATATGTCACAAAATGTTGCCATATTTATTAAAAAGCCTTTAGAATGGAAACCTACCAAATCCCTATATTCCGTCACTGTGTGTGGCAATATTCGACACGTGGTGAGTCGTATTGCGTCAGCGCTTCAAATTTAACTGATACGTAATGCCGACATCAACGTATTTGAATTCCTTTCGCTGTGTGAGCTGTATTGGGATACAACACGGCTTTGAATTAGAACACTAACGAATATTGAACACTACTTAATTACGTTTTAATTAACAGCTATTAGGCTTTTAATTAAGCAAATTTCAATTTTTGTACAAAGCTTGGAACGATCTGTATGTGTCCAATTCAAGTTGTGTTGGAATTAGTTTTGATGGGTCTAAATCCATCACTCAACTTAATCATCTATTAATTTATTTACGACTTGAAATCAGCAAATACAAGTTTACTTAAAGGATTCCTAATATATTCACAGACGTATTTAAAAGTCTCAAACACCATAATATTCTTCCTATAAAAACAGTTATTCACTATTTGGTAGAGCAAGGTCAACTGTCAAATTTAACACATTTTTCGATGATCTCACCAGGTGGCATGCATTGTCTCTCTTTGGATCTCAATATTTTCCCACTAGATGGCCAAGACCTAGTGTTTTTGCAGTATTTCGACACGCAAATGTATGACGTCACCATTTCAACCATCAATGAATGCATGGAACTAAAACAAAGCTTAATATAAAGGAAAAACTAGAGAAGTGACGGAATTACCTACGATGTCGGAATATACCGCGTTTACCCTATCTATTTATAAATATTGTAATAAAGTACCGTAAAATGGGGTAACTTAGACTGGCGGGGTAACTTAGACCACTTTTCGTTTTTTTAACAAAAATCCCCACAACTCAAAAACTATTTGACATAGAAAAATTTTGTCAATGGGCATTAAAGGCCTAATACTGAGGCTACATAGAAGAATAGAAAGATTTGAAAAGTTTGCACATCTAATAGGTTAAAAAATTAAAAATGTGACCCACGAAAAAAAGCTGTTATTTAAAGCCTGTCAGAGTATCCCCTCAAATTTTTTTATTTTTTTGGTTAAATAAGTCCAGGTTTTGATGCATTGTAGTAGAACTCTTCTAGTTACATATGCAAATGACAAATTTTAGGAAAGTGTCATAGTTTGCAAATATATAGGATTTTGAATCGCTGCATGCATTCAAATTCAAATTAGGTCCACCCACACCCCACGGCCAGTGTAGCTGTCAGCTCCCCTTCTTCAGAAGTGTGAAAGCTTTTGCCGGTGAAGGTGTGTTTTACGATCGGTCCATAAAGAAGTGTTGATTGGTTCAAAATGACATAAGAACAGGTTCTTTTGAATAACCTATGGATTGGCACCATGGCGGGAACTCATCGCAACTGATTTCCGGACAAGCTTTGCTGCATCGTAATCCATCCAACGTACCGGAAACCTTACTTTTTTTCTAAATAGTTGGCTGAAGACTGAGAAATATATTAAATGCAAGAATTTCAATCTAAATGTGTCGGCAAGATCTTCTGAAGGCGAAAATTTTGCCGATAATGCGTCGCCGTAGGTCTTTAAATCTTCGTTCACTCTCTGCACAGTGGTAAGTTACCCCATTTTATGGTACGCGGGTACTGGGATACTGCATAGTGCATACAAGGCAATGAAGGCATTGCAGAAATGGCAATTTGATTCAGTATTTTAGTTACAGTTTATTTAAAATTTCATCATTATTTTCATGATCTACTTCAAGACTTCTTTCAATATAAACTTGCCATGTGTATGATAGCGTTTGTTAATTGTAGACATGATCATAGTGGCAAAGCAGAGAGTTTTTAGACTCTCCCTCAAGTTCATTTTTGAGTCCCGTAACGCCATAAGTAGCCCAGCAAAGTATCCTGGATACCAGCATTATCATACATAAGAAAGTGGTTTAAATCTTGAGTAAATGAGGAAATTAAAAATGAACTGATTCTAAAAAATCTCTGGTTTGTCACTATGGACATGATACAGTAGTAACAGACTAACAGTACTACCCTTAATATAGCCTATTCATTTCATAGGATAAAAAAGGAACGGAAATTAACTACTTATTCATTAGCCAGTAGCCACTGTTTGTCGGTACCGACTCGGTACTCGGTAGGCTGGTAGCCTGTAAACAAGAGATTTTTTAGAATCAGCTCATTTTTAATTTCCTCATCTACTCAAGATTTAAACCAATTTTTTATGTAAGATAATGCTGGTATCCATGATACTTTGCTGGTCTACTCATAGGACTCAAAAATGAACTAGAGGAAGAGTCTAAAAAACTCTCTGCTTTGTCACTATGCCTGTACTGTAGCCACTACCCACTAGGATAGTGGCGCGGCAGTAGCTAGCCAGTAGTGCGCTAGGCTCGATCACATTCTAGGCTAGTACACTAATATCTAATATTCATTTCTCAATACAACAGTAGGCTATTTAACGATTTTGAATATATGATTTAATACCCGCAAAAACAATTTGGAAGATGAATACACAAATATTAAAAAAGCAGGTGAACTCAATTCGAGATAACTTACCAGCTAAATAAGACAAACATTAGAGAGCCGATAGTAATCGAAACACAAGCCAACACAACACCGTACTTCACTTTGCAAATACTGTCAACACTGAATCTTCAGCCAGACGGGTCAGTTAGGTAACGAAACACAAGCTTTTGTTCCAGCAATTTTATCTGTGAAGTTAATTTGAGAATTATCAGAGAATTTCGCATTTTCGCGAAGTTATAACTGTATAAAATTGTTTCAAGCATTTATTTGCTCATTCATGTACACTTTTCGAAGAAAAGGACTGTATCGTTGTTAATTTATAAGACTTTGATGTGCACGTAGTTTGGATTTATATTTTTACTCGCGAAACTTTTTTTTGTGGATAAATATTCGTATATCAGGATATTAAAAATATATATAACTCAGTACTCACTGCAGTGAGTGACAGAGAGCGCATTTTCTCGTCGACGAATACTTGAGGTCACGGACGGACGGACAGACAGACAGACAGACAGACGGACATGGCGTGCACAATAGTGCATTTTTAACAAAAATGAGAAAATGCGCTAAAAAACAACTTAGAAAATAACTTATTTATTCACCGTGTAACATGCTCACATATGCGCGTCAGAGATAGGATGTGCGAAGATTAAGAGTAAATAACTTCCGAGACGTTTATAAATACTAAATAATGATCACGGAACAAACTTTATTCAAGAAACGTGTTCATAATTTAGGAAAAGTTATAACATTCAATCCACAGATATTCATGAAAAATATTTTTATAATATTTTTCGGGAATAATACTATTTCTCATTTGCGAATAGTTCAATTTAATCGAATCCGATTCCTACTGCTAATATTACAATATGCGTTCATAAATATTATATATATCTGATTCACTCATGAACTGGTGACCGAAAGACATGGAAAAGTTCATCATCCTGAATAACAGCGGCGTCGGTAGTGACATCATCAAGCAGCACAGCAATGATGAAAGGAAATAAGATTACCATAAAAACAAAAGAAGCACTGGTATAAGTAACGAAGCCAAAAATAGGATGGGACTCAACCAACTCTATGAACGGCAAGTCGCTGACACCTATGCTGTAGGTGGTCTTTAGAGCGTGGAATGGCGTAGAAAATTCACTGAGGTGCGAACCAAAAGCATTGTGAATAGCGAAAGAAGTGGAGACCATGGCCAAAATTACGATTACCATATAAATTGCCAGAGCCGATAACCGTCTCCGCAGCGCGGATATAAATGTATCCAAGATTTTAATAGCGTGTTTCATCATGAGAAAGCGACACGTAAGCAATAGTGCCTGTAGAACGATTGCCCATCGCAAGAACTACAAGTCACGCGCCAGAGCTGCCATTGTAGGTGGACCCTAAGTTTGGAAACTATTTTTAGGGTAACTTTAACTTTAAATAAAGCTAAGCGTCTAGAATTCACAAGCGATGTTCAAGAGATGTGAGTCGTGTTTGTGCATATAGTACCATATAACTGACTATAGCGCTACGAAAACGATGTCCATCACCATCATCCGCTGAGATCTTACGAAGCGGTAGAAATAGAAAAAACTTAGCTAATGCCAATCGGTCTCGATGGCAACAACGAAGATAGCAATTAGTATTGAAGTGGTCATTAAAATCAAATTTATCAGATAGTAAGAAATAGGTTGGTTTCGCAGAGAATCAGAAAACACTCCAGATTAGTTTTGCTGACACGGCTACTGGGGGCTACTGATGAAAGTTTTCGGTTCGTACAAATTAATGTGATGAGAAACCAACCATCCGGCTATCGGCAGTCTTTCCCAACCTATTTAAAATTGCACCAAAAATTAACCAACTTGATCGAAGTGCGTTTACTCGTAAACAACCACAGCAGTGCCTGGGTCTATCCAGCTATTTTGATCATATAAATTAATCTGTTCAAGCAATTCGTCTTTTTCAACATTCAGGTTTATAAAAAATCCTAATGGATAGTAAATGGTTTCGTAGAGGCCGCTGAATGGTGTAATGTGTCCTTTTTAATTTCTGAATTACCAATCTGACTAATTTGAGTTGGGGGCGCACGGGTGGTCAGTGCGGTGCACTTGTGCCTCACTGTACGGCGCGTAGCATCTCTCCGCTCTTGGTTCTTCCTCGGAATCCTGCAGTGCAGATCGACGTTTCACTGTTTTGAGCCCTTTGTGAAAACTTCCTGTCGACTCAATACTCTGTTACGCCCTTTACATATTTTGTTCCTCCACGTCGAAGTCATCGAGAACGGGACTTGGTTTAGAAAATTAATGTGATCTGCTCTGTCCTAACTGCGTTCCCAAAATGTACTCATGAGTTGGTTCATCCGATTCGTCATGAAATTCTATTGAGGATTTGTCAACACTATACATAATGTGCATTTTATGATTCTGATTTATGTTAAATTTTGTTGAACTGTCCCTGGACATACGTCGATTGAGAGCACGTCTGGAGTCCGCACCAATCGAAGATGATTTAGAAAATTGAGGCATATCGTAGGCTATTCCCTGAGATTTCTTCAACGCGTCCGATATCTCTGGCAACGCATCTTGGGTTAAGGGCGATTGCGGTCTTCGATGTTCACACAAGTCGGACGACAACTTCACTGGGTCGGGTTATCGGCATGCTCCAGCACGGCGCCTTGACTGCCACAGAACCGCAGGGTAGGTGTCACCCCACCTAGCCGCCAAACTCTATAATAATAGGATCTTATCCCACGAGAAAAAATGGACGTATTGGCCGCTTTTAAAGGCATCTTGAGTAATTTGTTTCATATTATTCTCAATCGGTTGTTCCACATTATTCTCCATCGAGATCGATTAGCTGATACTCTATAGTTTCGTCACCATTCTGGCACCCTAACCTCTGGTTGCAAGAGCCTGGCAGATGTAAATGAAGATGATGATTTAACAGGCTGTCAGGATACTCATAACCTCGAGCTTGTGATTTTTAATTCTTGACCAATTCATTGTTGTCATTAATTTTCGCCAGTCGTCCAAAGTTCATAATCACCAGAAAAATCGCAATGCAGATTTATTTAGCGACAGAAGAAGTTATGGCTAATGTTTACGTATGCCAGATACCAGCCGGATGAAATTGTTCAACAACGAATCTAAAAACCTTATAAGAATTACTCGTATTCGAGCACGTATCCAAGATACTTATCGTAGCGAGATATTAACTGGACCTCCGGAAAATGTGTTCTGAGTGGAATTGTCAGGGCCGGCATTGCAAAAAGGGAATAGATGATTGGGCCAAAAAATATGTAATATATAAATCGGCATTTAAAACCTTATATTGAAGACAATAGAAAAGTTTTTCGCACTTGGTAATGGACGCAAATGGGATATCTGTGTTCTATGTATGAGTTTAAAATAGTATTCTTCCACTATGGAGACTTTAGCATTATTAACACTTTCGGTATACTTAAATAGCATGAAATATTGATAACGGGCAACGCCCAGCTAACCAACCTGCTGGTGTTGATATAAATGTAGGGATATATTTCTTCGATTCACCTTGATATTTTTATTTATAGACATATTCGTATTTTGATCCGCAAATGAAGATGAACCATCTTAAAATTCCAACAACCAATGGTGCAAAATTATATGTAAAATAACACACGTCAAAAGAATTATGACAAAAAATTATGATGTAGCAGAAAAAAAACAACAAACATAAATAGTACATGGGTTCAGGGCACAGTGTTTGATTTGATCTTGAAATGAAAAGAAATTTTAGTATGTTGTAAGAATTAAAGTTGAATAAAACTCAAATTGATTAAACAATGCTAGAACTGTAGCAAAAAAAATTTAACAAATCTAAATACTAGCAACTTAATAAGGATATGAACTGAAGGTGTTATTCATAAAATGCTTTTCTTGGTAGGTATAAAATGATTTTAAATTCCTACTTTGCATGCACCGGACGCGGGTGATTGAATTTAGAAAAATTCATCTGACACCGAATTATCGCACTGTACGGCGTGTTCGCGTACTGATGAATAAGGTAAATGTGAGAGTAGATTACTAGTGCGATAACTGTCGTCTAGATGCTCTGCTTCTGTAGTATAGAAGACTGGCGGCGTTCCGGCGCACGATGTTGCGCGCCGCGCACAACTGTATCCATGACTGTATTTAAACGCTGCAATATAAGCGATATGGTCTCGAAGTCTCTTTTGAATAATTTGAAAAAATTATAAAATCTAAAAATTCTGAAAGATGTTATCAGTAAGTTGCAGTTTGTGAAGTATTTTGTGGAAAAAAACTTTCTGAATCTTCGACATCGTTTGACACGCGCCGCTAAACATTAGCGTTAGAAAAATGCCAGAATTTCAGTGTAAAGGCCCGTTCACACCAGGGAACACATGGCGTCAAGCGCCTCACCACCGCTCTGTGCATCGTCTACGTGCGCTTCTTCTGGGCAACAAACGATTGACGAGCACGAGATAGCGATTCACAGGCGCCCTGCCTCATGCAACACAAGCGCCGCACTCAGTAGAGGTGGTTGCATGTGGTCTAGCGAGGTTGTCTGTATGCGCTGGTCCATCATTATGGCAACTAACGCCACTCAACTCTCTGGTAGAGAGGCTAATAGATCTTTGTAGAGACCATGAATGCCTGTAGATAGTTCAGTCAAAGGCGTATAAAATTCGAAATGCAAAAGAACAAGCTCTGGTGAAATTGTTGAAGTTTTAAGAAACTTTGTATACAAATCACCATTGACGCGGTTCGCAAGAAAATTCATACGTTGCGTTCGCAATTCCATCGTGAAATGAATTTCATTGCATATGAATTCCATCTCAATGCCATCATCCTGCTCCTGGATGAGTGGCATTATTTTCTTTAACAGACTGTCAAACAAGTCCACTGGCAGTTTAGTATAATTAATTTTGGAAGTCTGATGCATTCGCAAACTGATAATTCTTTGAAAATGTAATTGTGTGAGCCTCCTCTCTTCTTTGCAATCTTTTTTTTTTCACCCAAATACGGCGACGCCTACATCTTTTCTTAACAGCAGCACACCCGAGAGCAATGACACAGAGCTCAAATTCGGAAACTTCCATCATCACTGACATCCAACTGGCAACTAATCTTCAATGCGCGCGGTCTCGAGCTACCGCGTACAAAAATAAGTGTGAACGGTTGTGGGCGGTGAGGCGCTGCAGAAAGTTCCTCACCGCCCATATCGTTGCCCCTAGTCAAACGGACCTTAAAGAGTAGTTATGTGCCATCATTAACATTTTCGTAACTTCGTTCTAACGTCAAGTTCCTGAGTTGAGTTTATATCTATTTAGACTGGAAAATATTTAGCGAGAAAATATCAAGCCCAGACTGGCAAAAATTCAAAGCTGTGTAAAATGAAGTCAATTCTGAATCAATGGTGCGGCCTGTTTGATTATATTTCGTCTGAATTGGTTAGTAAATTGATTGCTACAGCAAACGATACGAGTCAAAGAATGATCTGATTTGGGAATAATTAGGAATTGGATAAACTTGTGTTTCAGGTTAAGATAATGGGAAGAAAGTAATTACGAGACGAATATGTAAAAAGTTTGGAAGCGTAATCCGCGAATTTACAATAGAAGACAGACTAGCCAGAGATAATTTATTGGACCGCTTGTTGAGCTATCGTCAAGCTAAGTAGTTCGTGATGGCATACGCCAACAGCTCTAAACGTTGGACTTATAGCATGACATTTTTCCAAACCATTAACTTGCAAGTGAAATTTTATGGTCAATGCAGAGAATCAGTTATGATTATAATATGATTATACCTATATCTATATGATTATAATAAGCTACAGTTCAAACTACTGGAACACATGGTGATGGCAGCCTGGTTGGTGCCACAATAGACGAAACCTTCAATAAGAAGGAACCGAAAACTGTTTCCTCATTTGCTATTGAGATATCTAGTTTTTCTGGTGTTCGCTGAATTTTGTTCGTCGGTTCGATGAACAGTCTTCTCATCAATAATGATGGTACGAATCTCTGAGAATTTTGGTGAAACACGATTGTTGTTTAAAAAAAAAGACATTTGCAGCTTAAAAAAGCGAAACCAAAATTCCTGTCAGCGTAATCACTGACCAGAGTATTTTTTGCAATGCATCTACGTCGCTCACATACGTGAGCACCGAGCACTCTGCGTGACTGCGTATTTTTGGGCTGGCTCTGAGAGCGATCGGAAGTGATGTCTGGAACGCCGCGCAGTCTCGTACAGTCGCCGCCAGGGTAGGTAGTGTGCTGAGTTGCTCCACCGACGTGACCTGTTGCGTCAGACATCGCAACAAAAAGGAACATTTAGTGATACATTCATAAATTCTTTGCGACGCTAATGAAGAATGATGTTTTTATTTGCGGCAGCTAATTATTAAATTTACCGATTTTACTCAGATGTTGACTTTTACTGACATTATAGTTGCATTTACTATTCACGACGCTTGTTCTTTCCGCAGAAGCAAACAATCTTGCGTTAAAATGATTTAAACTTGTTGCGAAAGAACTTGATCTGTTCAAATAAACTTTCTGGTCAACTCGCGGAGAATTTTTAAAATGTTTATAGCTATAGTTTTTGATTCAATCATCTCTAAGATTTGGCAGTATCACACTGAACATTGAAACTGTACCTCGTGGCATCGGAACCTGCATTGATTGATTACTGCAGATGAAATTATGAAAGATAGAATTGGCCTGGACTATGTAATGTGGAGTTTGCGCAAGATCAACTAAGACTCTTAGACATCGCTCTGCCTCGCAGTTCAGGTAGCACATCATATAGGATCACTTTGTATCTGAGACTGGAGATGTTCGATGGGAGAAGTTCAGTTTTTAGAGTAATTTAATGTTAGTTGGAGTAAGTTCAGTGATCGTTTTAATTTTTATTCTATCCTTCGAAACCTCTTGTCATCTTATGCTTCCTTATCATACGATTCCGTGAAAAATAGACGAGTTTGTTTAAAACTTTAATTAATCTGTTGATGACGCAACTCAAGCTATTTCGACAACCGTTTCATGAGGTGAGGGAACTAGCTCGAGATAACCCCGAAAAATAATATAACCTATAATACATCTAACTTATACATCAATTTGCGATAATATTTCTCACGGAACTTTCTTGATTCTCCCGCCTCTCTAAAAATCTATATAAAACGTTTTTTCGATGCCTATCAAATAGAAAAAGAATGCAGGAAAAATTTTTTCGAGCGAACTCAATTTTGGATTCGAGCCTATGATGCGGACATGACCGGATGTTACACACATTCTGGTTTATAGAGTTCACAGAACCTATCCTACTGGAGGAGTCCCTTAGCGATACTTCTGGGCTGAAATATACAATAGATTTAACTGATGCAATCATGATTTAATAATAATAAGAATAGCGGTTTCAGCGTTAATTAGGCCGTAGGCCTGTCGCCGATTCTTAACATCGCAGAACATTCTTAGCTCGTTGTTGTCTCGAACTCGCAACTCACTGCTGCAATTCTGCTGTGCTAAACCGCCCGGCCTCCTTGCCGATTCTGACCGGAAACTGGCGCACAGAGCTGGGATCGAACCCGCGCCTCTCGCCAATCCTGGTACTCTGAAGTGTAAGCGCTGGAATAACAACATATAATACGTCAGTATATCAGTATTCATTTTGTTTGTATCACAATACAAGCGCCCACGTAGTGGTGGCCACGCATATCATTGGCTAATCAAGTACAGTGTATAAAACATCGACGATGACACTCTACATGAATTAATCTTAGAAAAAAATTTCCCCCATTTACGATAATCACGCAAAATATTCGATAAAGTTCAAGGTTCAGTGTAAAAGCTCATCATGAATTGGTCTATTACTCAGTGAAATTCCTCGGCGATCGTTTCAAAATGTAGCTCTCCTCGAGTCCAAACAACTAATTATTCATTATAGAATCTATTATTTAGTTATTAGATTTATTAGAACTAGATTAGAACCTATTATAGAATCGAGTCCCAACAACTAATTATTTATTATAGAATCTATATGCACTGAGTCAGAATACCTGCCGCTCTATCGGCCCCAGGCAACATCAGCTCCGTTTTCTTAAATATTCCCGAGAAATTAAGTATCTTGACTTTTAAGCGCTTGCATGCTATGTTCATTTGTTGTGCGGCAATAAAAAACACTGAAGGAGTTGAATGCGTGACAAATCAAACACTTGAGCGAATGAGGCGCAGCGTCATGCAATTAAAAATATTGAAATAGCAGCGTAATTTAACCCAGATCTAAAGAAAGCGTGGTTGAAAATCCCCTTCTTATTTCAATTGATATTGCGTAGTTGCAGCTCACTTCGATTTCATGCAAAGATTAGAACAAAGCTCATACAATTGGTTATACAAATTTGTCAATATTCGAGCCAGTTTCGGATCTACGTGGATCTTCGGCGTTAGTTAGATAAATTAATCAGGCGAGGTGACAGCTGGATGGACGGGCTGCAGGCCTCCGAACTGACTGTTCGATGGACAGACTACAGGCCTCCGACCTGACTGTTCGATGGACAGACTACAGGCCACCGACCTGACTGCTCGATGGACAGACTACAGGCCACCGACCTGAGTGCTCGATGGACAGACTACAGGCCACCGACCTGACTACTCGATGGACAGACTACAGGCCACCGACCTGACTACTCGATGGACAGACTACAGGCCACCCACCTAACTGCTCTATAAATAGGCTGCAGGCTACCGATCAGTTGAGGTGGATGTCACGGATCAAGGAGAAGGACGAGGCATTCGAAAATGATTATTTCCAGCGTCTGATAAGTATAAAGTTATATTCTATGTGGAACTAAAAGCCTTCCGCAAATCTTTGCTAATTTTCTTCTCTCAGATAAGGAAACATCAATTGATAAGAATGAGGGAGTTGATATCTGCGAATATATTTATATTGTGTTTTTAATTAGTCCTGCGATACCGGATTTAAACAATCTTCTCGATCTAGCGTGTAAGCATGTAACATCATTGATGTCATGCATGCTTCAGGCATACTAGCATTTTTTATTGTGCTTCCTTGCCATGCAGCATGCAAGATAATTGATAATATGTTAGGAAATAAAATCTTAACTTTTCATTTCAGATTTGATCGTTTTTGAACACCGTCTGTTGAAGGAACTTTCTTCCGTTAAGAAAGTTGAAAATGGCTGTAACATAGGCTGCCTGTTTTTAAAATTTCATTGAATATTCAATTTTCTCCAGCTGTAAGCCCACTTCATTCAAATACGTAAAGCAAGTTCAATTTTTTGCTTTGAAATTAAATCAACTATTTCATTTGGCTTTAAAAAGTCCTGGTCGGATCTAAATTGCATATCATGTCTATCTATAACATTGAAATACACGAGTTGATTTTGCCGGTATTGCAGGAGGCTTTCATAGCATACAGTGTTGACCTAGTGTGAAAACCTTGCATTGACAGGCGAAGGTCAGAGGGCCGATTAAGATCCAAAGATAACCCTCCTCATATTCTTATGATTATTTGTATGCGTATTTTTTCTGAAATATTCACGGAATCTGTTTGTCAAGGTATGTATTGGAATACTTCAGGAGCCGTAATTTAAAATAATTTATTTGTTTCTCAGAGCTTGAAACATTACTGATGGACCACTTTTACAAATATGTCCCGTGATTATGAAGATATTTTTGTTATAGAAACTAACTTCAAAATTAGTGAGTTGGAACTCTTCCTTAAGAACAGAACAAAAGGTACACAAATTTTTGTAGTCGTGCTAAAAATGGGCCTTACTAAGTCATCCAAAGTATGCAATAATTTGCACTCGAGATCACCGCACGAATCCAACTGCAATGTGAATTAATTACAACATGAACATCGTAAAGCTGTGCGAGCAAATAGAGATGAAATATTTGATCATGAAGGATGAATAATTTTAAGTTTGCTTGTAGAATATAAAAAAATCAAGCCCGCTGGGCACGATGCTGCC
The DNA here is from genome assembly GCF_000764305.2 of Hyalella azteca. Classification (NCBI taxonomy): domain Eukaryota; kingdom Metazoa; phylum Arthropoda; class Malacostraca; order Amphipoda; family Hyalellidae; genus Hyalella; species Hyalella azteca. The sequence goes on from NW_025944519.1 coordinate 124,688, forward strand.
GTTCGAGTTGGCGTCTGTTTGCTGCAAGGACGCAAGAATGGCCCTCCTGAAAGCGGAGAGAAGCGACCCACTCGAGCCATCAGTGCGCGTTGGCGATGAAACAGATCCACCAGAAAGGGACTCAGACAATTGGGACGCTTCCTCCGGTAAGAAAATGTCCCGCAACCCGGTGGTGGCCTGCCAAGCGGTACTTCTCAGCGATGGTAATGTTGAGAACAAGAAGATTACCTCGGGGGAGAGCTGTGAGCTTGAAATATCGCGCGGCATTCATTTTTCGAATGAAATTTGTAAGATAGGTAATGGATTTACAAATTTACTCCACAATGTCCAAACGTTGAGTCCAGACCATCAGTTAAATGCTGACGAAGTTGACGAAATCGAAACAAGAACAATTCATGCATTAAACTCTAGCGAGGCCGTGTCTGTGCACGTAAGTGACTATAGTAAAAAAATTATTCCACTCGCTGAGAACAGTATTCTTCCGCATTTGAATTCTATGAACTCTGTTGGCAGTGAGAACTGTGAGAAAAAGAAACAAGAGGAAGATAGCAGGCTTAGTCTGAACGATGAAGATCGTCGCGATAATTTGCATTGCCAGTTAATTACTGCACCCAGGGGTAGAAGAAACAGTGTTCTACAGAGACAGCAAAATATTGACACTGATGCGACAGAAATTTCCGAACAGCTTCCTGGTGAGGAATCTTATGTTTCGAATCTTAAAGAGAAAAACACATCAGCGCGAAATGTTTGCACCGTTTACAGAAACGGAAACTTAAAGAAAAAAGAAAAACGCGAACAAATAGGTCGTAAAATAATAAATAGTATTATTAGAAGCGCAAGTTTCAACGAGCGTTCGACTCCGAAACTTGAACGAAACGCTTTCAAGTCGTTAACATGCAGCCACGGACCATACGCCTCCGAGGAAGAAGAAGACCTAGGAGGATGTGGTCCTTCAGGTCGCAGAGACCGCGATGGCTTACGCTGCCGGGAGGTTGGAACCTCGGTCAACAGGAGCTACAGTAATGAAGACGACAAATGCCGTAACGGGAACAATCTCCTGACCGTCTACAATGACCGTAAAAATGTAAAAATACGGCAGAGCTTATCCGCTGACAAAGAGAACTGCACATGCCGGTCAAACAATACTGGGAAAGATAGACGGACCATCCGCAAGCTGGTCTTCAGTAATTCAGTGGACGTGTGTCCTGGACCAGCAACGCCAGGATCTGCTCCAAAATCTGCAGGAGTTGATAACGAATCTCCTTTGCAAACTCCGTCGTATGGCACCAAACGCTCTAAGTACAATACGTTTAACGCCATTTTTTCGAGCAACAACCTTTTAGAGCACCTTCAATCCAATTCTGGCGTTGGGGTCTTCTCTTCTCGAAAACCAACGCAACGAAGTTTGCATTCCACTTGCGACGGTTCGAGTTCATCTTCTCTTATTAGGGATTCTTCAAGTTCCATTTCTTCTTCCAACGTAGCGTCTGGTGCCAACATTAATGAGCAGGACGATACCCTTCCAAAACTGCCAAAATTTTCGAAAATTAAAGTGCCTTCCAGTCTGAGCCTGGTGCCCGGCAAGTCGGTGAAGTTATCACCCAAGAACTGCTACAGACTCGTCATCCTGGGATCTTCCAAAGTCGGCAAATCTTCTTTGGTTTCAAGGTGAGTGCTTCATTTATAACATCTTAGATCTCTATGGTATTCATATAAGTAAATCATACTTCTAAATTGGAAATATATCTTATATTTTTTACTATCACTGATATACTAAAATTATGGAATCGTGAAAAATGTTTTGATCTCTCAGTGACTTGTCGAACAAATGTTGTGTAGTCTATTCACTCAAAATTGCAATAAAATGACCTGTTTTTCTCTAATATATATATAGCAAGATCAAAGTTGAATGAAGTCCACGATTATTATTTTGCTCGCTCAATATTCGGTGATCACAGTTCTGATCTCTTAGTTACGTCTGTTGCGAAAACTTATTCGAAGGGATAATTATCTGTTTAATGTAAACGTCGATTAATTATAATTAAACGTGTTGCTTAAAAATTCATAAACGACAAACTCAAGTGTTTTTCATCCATTAATCAAACGCTATGAACATAATATCTATGCAGAACTCTCCAATTCCTTGTACAGAAGAAATGATCTCGACACTGGCCTAACCGTAACAAAGAAACGGAGTAGTTTCTTGGCCCTATTGAAACGTGCAAGTTCAAGCGCCTTGGTATTATATACTCTATGTAGTACAGAAGCTCAAGTTAACTATCATGCTGTTTAAAATGTTTTGTAATTTTTTATGGAAATTTACCTACTAATATCTGTTTACTATTTAAAATAGTTGTACTAATTACTCGCTCAGAGCTGAACCACTATGTCATCGATAATTATAACTTACGATAACGTACGATAATAACTTTGAATTAGTGTCCTAGGTGGGCACAGGATGTGCACCTGGGCCTATACTTTCAAAAAAAGTTAAGAGATCGTATGTTCATCAGCCGATCATTGACGGCTTTTCAGGCAAAATCCACCAATCATAGACAAGAAAATAGAGTGTAAGTACTTACGTTCACTTAGCGAGGTTTGAAAGCATGGCCCCTAGCTGCAGCTGGCCACTTGTTGCCAACCGATCTAGAAACTACATGGAGACAACACAGCCGAGTCAAAGATTTTAATGCTAAATATTTATGAGGTACTTAAAAACAGTACATGAAGAAATTATGCAATACCCGACTTCATACAGCGTCCCTGGGATAGTTCAGTAATTCTATCGTATCTCGTATGAGGCCAAAATCTGAGATAGATCAGTGCGTGTTGTGATTTGCTGACGCTTGATAAGTTCCAGTTCGGTTGCCGTGTCCTCAGATCCCTCGCTATAATCGCTACCTTCGTCTCAGTTTGCAGTGACAATCACAAGCTCCGGGTCCCCACACCCATAGTTACCTTCGTCCTACCCCTGCCATCAACGCAGTAACGAACCTCGGGCCACACGATCAACAGTAATCGCAATCTGGCATAATCAGACAGCCAATTAGCATTCACGATTTCATGTGAGTCTTTCATTCGTAATTGTTGAAGCCATTTTAACAATCCTCATTGAACACGCGATAGCAAGAAATATCCAAAAGATCCAATACTTCCCATCACGAAGCCTTGGACTAATAATACAGCAGGTACTGCGCATATTTTTTTCAAGTGAAGAGACCTCTGATGTGACGGGAGTCGGGGTGACGGGTTTCCGGTTGACAGGGTTCGGTGTGACACCTCTCGGAATATGGGTTAATAGAAATAATCCGGAGGAAGTTATTTGTGTATGATATGATAACTGTATTTGAACAAAGTTCTGACAGAGCGCGGGTAAACTTTGGATAATGCTCTTAACAAAACTAGGATTGAATTGTGATATATTTCACGTTTTAAATCAATAAATCATGAAGCGGTTGGTCTTTGCTCAACTAGGTCTAGGGCGTGGTCTTTGCTCAACTCGCTGTTATTTGGAAGGAAATTTGCTTGTGGCTTGATTTTGATGAGCCACTTCGTACACGTCCGTCATCAAACGAAGATGCTCATTACTCGCGCGATTATGTTCCTTAGAGAGGATTAACCTGTTCGAGCTCCTAAGGTTATCAACTCCTAAGACTAAGGTTCGAGCTCCTAAGTCTGGAAGGTTATGTACCAACGATACTGCACCGTAGGCCGGCTCCACAAACGAATTCTTAAGCGAAATGTTGAAATAAATATCGAAGATGATAATCGTCTCCCTCATTAAGAATATTTCATCATCAGAAGTTGGTTGAAATAATTTAAATGAGCAAACTTCATTCTGCCAAATTACACTTATGAGAGGGGTCGTCTGAGCGAAGATCATGCGATTATCGAAAATTCATAAATAATTAGCGAACACACACACATTTATTTAAATAGGTATGGAATTCAAAATTCCAAAACCACAAACGCTGAAATTGTGGGTGAATTTCTAAATTTGCCAACCTATCCTGGCAATAAACAGGAAGTGATTGCTTTCCGTTGACTCATTAGTTTCGTTTTCTAAATATTCACGAAATTAATGAACGCGAGGCTTGTGCACGAGGTCTCGAGCTAAGCAGTGCAATATTTTTTTCTGCTCGAGAAGAGGAAAGTTACAATTTCTCGAGCGTACGTAAATTATTATGGGATCGTGCCGACTCATGACTCGAAGTTTTAAAGATGATTAAAGAAAATCTCTTTAGGAAGCGACAGTCTGGTGTAAATTCCAGGATTATTTTGACACAATTTGTCACAATTGTTTCAAATTAAAGTTCGTTTTCGATGTTTGCCTCATGAAGTCGCCATATGATATTGTTACGTAGTCGAAAAAATGTCATGCGGTGTGTCAATTGTCTATTGATAGCGGGACTTCGTTTACGAACCGTCATGCGCAGGTCGGGTGTCTGTGTCCGTGCAATGTGTTCGGCCTTTAGTCTGAGTTCCCAAACTGAATAGTTGGAATAATCGCGGAAAAACTCTGAAGCTAATTTTTTTTAGAAGGGTTCGTTCAGCGATGAGCGAAGATAAAACAATATATGTTTATTGGTATCTTTTGACACAAATTTGAAAAGGATTTGCAAGTACAAGTCCAAGAAATTCTTAGGCCATTGTTGAACAATTATCAGTGAATCAGATCATACTGAAAGGTGCATTTCCTCATTTCAATACGGGATGACACTTAGCTGATGCGTTTATATTTTAGTCGCATCCTATATTAAGACTTATAAACTTTAGCCAGCTGTGTCTCACATATGCAAATGTTAATGGGACTCTCACAAATGACTCACGGAACATTACTGTTGTGAGGTAGAGATCGTGTTCACCTCAAGACTTCTCTCCAGCTTTAATACATTGAATCAGTTGGCTTAAATTTGCCTACAACGGCTTACAATTTATTCACACGATTCATCAAGCGTTGACGTACAGTGTTTTGTATTTTAATAAGATGATTAAATTTGATCATAAATAAATATGATACAGCTTAATAAATTTCCTTTTCAGGCTCATTTTCACCTCGATGAATTGGTCCAGGACAAACTATCTATTGATCAGGAGTTGTTTAATAAGTATGTACTCATCTAAATGCTGATCACGATCAAACGAACACAGTAGAAATTAATCGCGTACGCACGCCTCTCTTCTACATCTCTCATATACTCGTATCTTAATATTCAATGTATAAAAAACTTGCTATCCAGACCATCGTTCCGTTACAGACGAATCGTTCAAACTTCTTGGTTCGCTTCAGTGCATATTAATTGTGACGCAGAAAGAAGTAAAAGATTCCTTGTCTTGAAGTGATAATGCATAACAGTGCTCCCTCGCTGTTGCCCCTACATGCGACGCTATTGTTATGCTTTTGTTGTGCTATTGTTTTGCTATTGTTATGATTTTGTTGTGCTATTGTTATGTTATTGTTTTGCTATTGTTATGATTTTGTTGTGCTATTGTTATGTTATTGTTATGCTATTGTTATGCTATTGTTATGCTATTGTTATGCTATTGTTATGCTATTGTTATGCTATTGTTATGCTATTGTTATGCTATTGTTATATTATTGTTATGCTATTGTTGTGCTATTGTTATGCTATTGTTTTGCTATTGTTATGCTATTGTTGTGCTATTGTTATGCTATTGTTATGCTATTATTTTGCTTTTGTTATGTTATTGTTATATTATTGTTATGCTATTGTTGTGCTATTGTTATGCTATTGTTATGCTATTGTTGTACTATTGTGATGCTATTGTTATACTATATTTATGTTATTTTTCAATGCAATGCCCCTCGAGAAGCCGTTTGCAAAACGTGGTAGAGGGATTGACTGAAATTGTTAGTTTTGAGACAAAAAAGTTCGAGGAATCATCTTTGTTCATGAACATGCATCGTTGCAATCGTTTGTTCACACATCTTCAGTACGCACATACTGTATTAAGAACACACATCGTTAAGGGGAGCGTCTAGGGTAAAGTTTATCTCGGCTATTTACTGACGGATCACTCTAAAACTTGGTACACGTATGTAAAACAGAAATCTAAGACTTTTTTGTTCATGTTAATTTTTCGAAAAAAAGAAAGAAAACGGCAAAAAAGGGGCCACCGTAGAAATCTATCTCCTCCTACGATTTTCAAGGTACAACATCGAGACACATATCATTCGATGCGTAAAGACCATATGAAACGCTGTACGCGTTTTCGGAAATTCTCGTTTTTGTGGGTGCGGGGCATTTTTCGTAAATTTTTCGTAATTTTTTTTATTCTACCCCCCCACACCCCCCTTTTTGTAGAATAAAATCCAAACTATAACGAAATTAGAGAAACGCCTACAGCGATTTGTAGATCTTTTTCTTGCGCATCGAATGATGTATGTCTTATTGTTGTAGCTTCAAAATTCTAGGAGGAGATAGGTTTGCCGTGAGAGAGGTCTTCACGTTTTCAAACTTTTCAGTTGAGGCGAAAAACCGCGGCGCGCTATGTAGAGGCATGTAACGTAGCGTAGATACCGAAAGTAAGCGTTATCTCACTTCAAAGTCAGTCAGCGGTGCATAGGACGACTACTTCAACACCTTTTCGCATGATGGCTGAGTAGTAACTGAGAAGCAAATCCAGTGATCGCATATTTTATAGGGCTTGGCCGTAATTATCCCCATAGACTTTTGTGAAGGGACCCCACCACCTTCCCCCCTTTCGGGATCTGTCCTGAACGCATAAATCAACGTACAGAGATGGTTTTAGTACCGTTCGATGCGGCAGAAAATAAGCTTTAAGATGAGTTTAAAAATCGGAAAAGCCGAAAATTTCGATTTTTAGGGTAGACGCTCCCCTTAATACACACATCGTCAGAACACATATCGTCAGTAAACACATCGTCAGTACACACATCGTCAGTACACACATCGTCAGTAAACACAACGTCAGTACACACATCGTCAGTACACACATCGTCAGTACACACATCGTCAGTACACACATCGTCAGTAGCGCGAGGAAGGAAGAATGAAGCATTTCAAAACGAAATATTGCTCAATAATATCGTACGGATTGTTATTTAAACGTTAGCTTTGCATCTGTATTTGAACGCTTGTAATTAGCTTATATATCGTTATTTTAAACCTTTGTACAAGTTGGGAAATTCAACTGGTATATTCATAAGTTCATCACAGTGCAGCTTATCGATGTTTGCCACTGAACAGCAGCATTCTACTCTCGCAGAAAAAAAAACTTAGCAAATTAAAAATTAATGCGGGTCGGACACGGACGACTCTTCCTCCTCTGAGGAAAGGCGCTCATCTTTTGCATGGGACTCACGCGGTGACGTCCAGGAAAATGTTTACGAACCTCATCGCGTGGCCGTCCCAGCAGCCCCGTATACTGGGGCTATATGAGAGCCCCATATACTGGGGCTATATGAGGCTTCGTGTCCCGTACACTGGGGCTTTATGAGAGCCTCGTATACTGGGGCTCTATGAGACTTCGTGTCCCGTATACTGGGGCTTTATGAGGCTTCGCAGTCCTCTTCTTTTCGCTTGACCTCTTGCATTATTCAGTGGCTCGTCGCGCGATCTGGGGAGCATTCCCCAAGCGTTCTTTGGAGACTTCTCCTGCACAAGAGAAACGTCCCTGGCGCATAATATCTTGTTGTCTGTGATGCATGTGGCAGCTGCAGGTAGCGGAGTATATACAAGCTATCCTTGTCGGCAAACGTCTGTTTTTGGTCAAGCAAACGTAATTAGGTAGAATAAACAGCTTGCCGGAATGCTCTTCTTTGATGCTCTGAATAGCGCACAAAACATGCTGATAATGATTTACACTTGATACGTTATTATGAGACCGATCGAGTGTCGTATGAGTATGTTTTGATGAGCTCGAGTGTCCTCGGGATTAGTTGTTTTAAGCATTAGGACGAGTGCTCTCTGAACATGACATTAAACGAGCGAGAGTATTCTTTACACGTGTCATTATGAGCAAGATAGACCTCTGAGCATGTCATTATATGTGAACAAGAGAATTCTTTGCACGTGCCATTATGAGCAAGACAGACCTCTGAGCATGTCATTATATGTGAACAAGAGTATTCTTTACACGTGTCATTATGAGCAAGATAGACTTCTGAGCATGTCATTATATGTGAACAAGAGAATTCTTTGCACGTGCCATTATGAGCAAGATAGACCTCTGAGCATGTCATTATCTGAACAAGAGTAATTTTTGCGTATGCCATTATGTGAGTAGGATTGACCTCTGAGCATGCCATTATGTGAGTAGGATTGACCTCTGAGCATGCCATTATGTGAGTAGGATTGACCTCTGAGCATGTCATTATGTGAGTAGGATTGACCTCTGAGCATGTCATTATGTGAGTAGGATTGACCTCTGAGCATGTCATTATGTGAACGAGAGTTTCCTCTGAGCAATAAGCATGTCATTCTGTGAGCAAGAGTCACATACATCATGGCCTCAATGTCGGTTTTAGCGTGATGTGCTCCGTGTATTCCTGCATGGTGAGTAAAAGATCTCTTTGTATTTGATTGGAAGTGGCAAATGAATATCAAAATGTATTCTCATGAAAAAAACTCATCAAACGATCCCATTTCAACATACTTCTCAAAAAGTTGGTAAACTGAATGAACAACGACATGAAAACCGAGTAAGTTCAAAATAACTTGCGTACGATGCCCTCTCAATACGGACAATAACAGGTTAATCCGCAGAAACCTTTGATGCTGGTCGTTGCACCGCTCGCAACGGTGAACTCAACAAAAGAGCGAGATTGATGTCCTTCTAACTGCTTTACATGAAGTTTAATGGTGTCAAGTGAACTGCGCGGTGGCTCTGTGGGACTGCACTTTGCCATTGACCTCCACTCTTTGATGTAATTTTGTCGGCCGCTATTGGTGTTTTCATGCTACCTTCCATCTCTGATTACACTTCGGGAGAAAGAATAAACTGTGGCTAACGGTCAATCCTAAATAAAGGCTCCACAATCACGACATTCGCTCATGAGGCCGTCCTTTTGAATGCACCTCGACGCCAACTCAGATTTTCCATAATTTTTCCCCGTGTATTTCAATAGCTTCTTGATTTGATTCGACGACAGTAATTTGAATAGATGACCGTTGCCGACATTGGTGGCCTTCTAGACTTGAATCTGTCGCGTGGATACCTTGGCCGACTAGTAATCGATGGGTCTGTTCGACACAAAATTGCGCCAGAGAAATGTTATCTGCGAAGTTAGTTTTTCACTGCTATCCTTAAATCCTGTAATTTTCTGCTAGTAAATGGGACAATGGAAACCATTTTTATTTTGATATAGCTACATTGAAAATTAATGCTGTACATAATACCTGTGCAAATATAAAAAATGATTCTCAATATAACATGAGGGGAAACAACTGCTACTAGCTTCTTTTACAAAACATAGAAGGCAAACTTTATGACGGTTATCTTTTATTGATGGCTGTGGTTCCTAACAAGTATAAGAAGAGAACAGACCTGAAACTAAGCAATAATTATTATGCTTCACGATACTTGCCAGTATTACAAAAAATTTAAAAGTATTACTTACCGCTACTTGCGTGGATTTTGTAGACGATCTCAACTTAATGATCGTGGTATGACCTTGTGTTGGATCAAACCTTTATGTATATATAAGGCGTCTGAGACGCGAATGCTTATTCACACTGTGCGTGTCCGTGACGGGAGATCGATCACTGACCTGACATTGACTGGGGCTTTATTATAATTGTTGTGAACACTAGCACGATCGAGCAGTGGACTGGCTTGGCAACACATCCATGAAAAAAATGGTGAAAAATTTTTATAGAAAGAATCTACTCATAAAATCTTAAATTTATCATTAAATTTCACTTATGGATTGCCGTTTTTGAGTTGTTGATAAACATTGAGAATCGTCCATAAGTTTTGGCAGAGTAATAATTTTATTCATAGAATATTTTTTCTAGCTGAAGCAATCTCGCATACCCAAACTTGGTGATACGTTTGAAATATTTTAAACAGGCGCATTCACCTTACAATATTATTCCTAAATAATTGGAAAAGTATTATTCTGAAAAGCTATAAATGATTCAAGATATAAAGTTCAAATCCAAGATCAATCCGATCATTTGGGGAATCCAAACATCGAGAAAACGTTTCACCGTGTCACACAAATGCACTCAAATCAGAGAAACGCCGCCCAGCGTTGATGTACAACACGGCTCTTAATGCGAGGTTGTCACTGGGGACTGAAGGCAAAGTACCGTTGTTGTACCCGAGTTAATCCACCAAACGGGACAGCATGACCTGACTTACAATACTCTTTACGAAATTACATTTACAAGTGTGTAATCTCATTAAATGCATATTTGTAGGAGCACACTCGTTGAAATTATTATATTTATAATTCTTCGTGATTCTTCCGAAGAGCGTACGTAGAACAACTAAATTCCGATTCGTGTAGAACTCAGAGGCCTTTACCAACATTATCAAACCCTTTCAATTCCACGGAGTGCGTCGCCATCGATGAGGTAAATGAAGCTGATTTTTTTCCAATACATTACGTTAAGCATGCAATAAAAGTTAACGACTCTCATTAAATGCTAGGCTAAGCTACTTTTGCAGTGGCTGATTTTCACGTGAGCGTCGATCAATGAGTTATATTGATCGGTGAACACTGAACAGCTTCTGCAGGTTTCTGACTGCCCCCACGAGTGTACAACCTCCTGCATGTTAAGCTGGATGCCGTGCATCTCGTGTATATTCTTCTAAATAGTCTATGATGACGTTTATGATAATATCATATATATAATAATCAGTTGAGCAAACTATTTACAAGGCTTAATTACAGCTGGTATGGAATTAGACAAACTTGCAACGTGAAAGCTAAAAGTTGTTTAAAAAACAAATTCCGACTTTCATTAATGAATTTTGTGCAGTTCCCTCACTACAAACAGCTCCAAGTTTTCCTAGTGTATCAATTATTTATTCAAATTTTATTATCAATGAATAAAATTATATTGAATTACTCCGATTTATTTTACATTGGTGGGAAGATTATTGGATCTAAATACATTTAGAGAACAATTAAGGAGAAGTTAGTATCTCAGGTTAATCGAAAGTCCTATCCCCTAGATCGATATCAATTGTGTTGGTTTTGATCGGAGTCAATGAAACTGAAGCCGTGAAATTTTACCGCCTGCTCATATCAGTGACGTCGATATGGAACATAGCAGCCTTACAAATCCAGAGCCTACGGCATCTCCTCCACTGACAAGGATTGATTGCGCTCAGCACCGAGCCTCGCTATATATTAGCACGCGTCTTCAGGCTTCATATGCATTACTTTGAATGGTTCGTATCGTGGCAGTCACATTGGGGGAAATAGGTTAAGATCTGAAACAGCCTTAAGAAGTAAGTGCATGCAAGTGCTTTGAGTATCGTGCTTTTACTTTACGTGCCTGCGATTTGCCTTCAACAACTTGAATAAAAGAATTCGCTTTATTTGTTCTAGTTTATTTAGTTTATTTAGCTAGTTTTTTTATTTCTAGTTTATTTAGCTAGTTTTATTTGTTCCATTTCAACAGATGGGATTAACTTATTTATTTGTTTGCTTAGCCAGTATTATTATTTAGAAATTATTATCATTATTATCGTTCAGCCGCGGCGCATAAGAGTGATCAATCGCGTGCAGCGTCTCACGAAGTGTATCATATATTCAAAATTTCGAAGATTAGCCTTATGATTTTATAAATTTTTAATGAATAAATTTATGCAGATTATTCATTAAACATTCGCTCATTTAATGCATAATGAAATGGACAGCAATTGCAAGAAAACTACGTTCAGGGAGATAATTTACTATTCAGAGGATAAAGTGTCCATCTGTTCTAAAACCCATATCAGATTAGTCAATTTAATCATAATTGTGCCAACTCCTACAAATTAATGACTGACTAAATAAAGGGTGCCGAGTGTATGACATGGAGTTGATAGGTAGGGTAATGTTGGTAGGTAGGGTAATGTTGGTAGGTAGGGTAATGTTGGTAGGTAGGGTAATGTTGGTAGGTAGGGTAATGTTGGTAGGTAGGGTAATGTGGCGGTAGATAGAAAATGTTGGTAGGTAGGGTGATGGCAGGTTGCTGGTGAGCCAAGAGTCGCAGGTGATGCTTGCTGGTGTCGTCTAGCAGGAACGTCATGGAAGCAATAGACGTTGACTTCAGGAGTACACAATATAATCCTACTGCCCGATGTCCTGGCTTTTCTGATCCCGTTTAATTGGAGCATTAACAAGAATTATTCTAGATAGACGAACAATTATTTATTCTGGATTAACACATTTACCTTATAAAAATATATATGATGTTGGGGAGCGCTGAAAATGTGATTGATTTGCAAGCCGCGTGAATCTTGCAATAAAATAAACCCCTATAATACCATCTCGACAATTCCAGGATATCCGTGTAATGTTTAAAATCCTCTCACCGATTTGCGTTGAATTGAGTTATCAAACAGTATTATTCGTGCTATAAGATGAAATTAAACAAAGAAGTCTCTTCAATTCAATGTATAGTTCCGAAAGTTTTGGATTCATTTGATACTTGTCGAGCAAGCGGGTCTGTGAAGTCGCCTTCCACCAAGGCTTACTATCGGAGATTGCGCGCGCGACCAGTGATGAGCGGCGCTATAAAGCTTAAGAAATAACATTATTATGCTTCCCGTGAGAAAAATACAGAATTTATGTCACAATTATTGGTAATGTAATGACTTCTAGGGCAAATCTTTGGTGGCATATATATAGCGTAAATAATTTTCCACATTTAATATCTCAATTTTGATTGGATATTAGACATTGCCTGAATCATGTATGCTTTCAATTTTCGAATTTAAATACGAATTCCATGTAAACATTTTAATAATTGCTATGTAATTATATCACGGCCTGCGGAAGAGAACGATTTCTTAAAAGAAATTGCTAAAGCTAGTCCTTTGCTGTAGCATATCAGCAGGGCCAGGACCTGTTACCGAGACTTCGTTATATGCTTTGGTAACGGCTGAATTTTCTCTACAGAAAGACAGTGTTATTTTGACGTCCGGTAGAAGGCGTTTCTTTTCGGAGTTCAGACGCAGTTACTCTACACTAGCGGCTTTTATAGCTCGCAAGTTTGGAGCACACGCAGCTTGCGAAGAGCACGCTGAGGCTTCAACATCATGTACGTCACTGTCGTCGTAATCTAGCTTTATGTATCCTGTCGCGGAATTTTTCTTAGCAATGATTTCTCGATTATCAAAACCTGGTTCTTAACGATATTCTTACCGTGCGATGTGAATGGTGTGGTGTATTACACTTCGTAAATCATCGTAGAATTTCCGTTTGAGTTGATATATTTCATTTATTAGTAGTGATAGGTTCGGCGATTTCGAATGTCAGGGTGCCTTTAATTTTGAATTGGAAGTTCTTTTCGAAAAGCTGAATTCTTAGATTCCTTTCCACCCGTTTTTCCTAGTGATATTATATATAAATGTAATCGAAAAATCGTAGGCTTATGGCTTGAAAATTTTGAATTTGGGCACATGCATGTTATCGAGTACTTTTTATTCGAAAAAAATTCTTGCACTGCACGTTAGTTTTCAAGATGTAATGCTACCAAAATTCACCCTAAGCTCGAAATATCTTGGATTTCATTTTTCAACAAAAGATGGTCGTGTAATTTATTCTTAGTGCGCTGCAAACTAGCCACATTTATACTGCTGCCTCACTAGCAGAAAAAATGCCACTAAGCCTAACTTCTGTGACGCACGCATTCGATGACTTATTTTCAGCGATGCGACTGAAAAGGCATTTCAAGGTTTTTTCTTCTCCAATTCAACGCTTCCTAAAAAAATTCCCGTCACTCAGGAAAGACTTACATATATTTTAATTTCAGAAACTTGAACAGCTTGATACTGAGCTGGGAGATCGCTTCTTTTGGAAATTCTATAAGGTTCACGCAAAAATTTCTCAGGGAGAAAATATCCCTCAGGTTATTTCGACCTGAAGATCTTGGAAATAGAACACACTCGAGTGAGTGGGAAAAGTGGAAATTGTTTGACTCACATTCTAGCTTTTATTTATTTCCATATTTTGTTTTCAAAAGCTGATTTCTTTTGAACTCATTTACCAAAATTGAAATTTGCAAATCGTTTTCTTGGCACCACGAGTAAAGCGAACCAGTGCAATTAAACCAAAATTTTTCATAGCAATGTTATTTACTTCTTTCCACGTGTGTCGGAAATCGTTGTAAGCGATGAGTTTAAGCAATTTAACTTGGAATGTATATAAAACTCTGATATTATAGTTTCAAATCAATGTAAATGCCACATAAATACGTTGATTTTATACAGAAGCCAGTAATTCCTAGGCTATAAGGCCAAATTTAATTGACTTCTTTGCAGGTTTTCCTGGGTCACACCATCGCTTGCAATTTAATTTAATTCGACAGTCTCATCCGTCCAATAAATCCTAATTGTGGTTTCAAGGGCCTTAAATTCTACGGTATTGAAATTCTAGGCTTAGAAAGCAGATGTGCTTGTCAGGTTAGGCGTGATATTGTTCTCACATGACCTCGTGTCAAGGATGCTTCAATTTCATTTGCTACACCTGATAAAATTTATCTGTATAATTTCATGTTTTCGTAGTCTTTTTGTGGCGTAAAAGGCTGAATTGAAACAAACACCGAATGAGAGTGGGCCCAAGTGGCCATTTAGAGTGAATGAGACCGGCCAAATAAGTGATGATCATCAACCTAACACAAATATCGTAAAAAATATATAAAGCCAAACTTTTCATATGAAAAATTTTTAATCCCATCTCATCCATCCACGTCTTTCGATTTCGGGCGTGAGACCGTGTTTTCGTAAACCCATTGTGAATCTTCTTGAATGTAACCTGTGAAAGCTTGCTTGTTTGAACATTTTCTAGGGTTTATTCGTCTTCATTACGAAGCAATGGCGCGTGTATATTATGCCTTGCTGGACAGGCACTCTAATCAAGCAGAAGGTGGGGCCGTGGGTCGCTGCTCGGGGAGACGCCGCGGTGCAAATGCTTTGTTTTCTCTTCAGATTGTGATTGTTGTTTGTGATAACGTGGCTTCGTGATTGCATCGCTCGCCAACTGAGACGATTAACGACATGGTTAGGTGCTGTATTGTTTGTTTTGCAAGGCACGGGAGTTCATTGGAAAATTATATATGAATGACAAGGCGCTATATAGGTGTTATTATGTAACTAATATTTTTTTTTTATTCCTGTGTAACGAAGGAATGGACTTCGGTTTTGTTGACAAAATAACTGATCATGATTTACAAAAAATTCAACTTCTGATAAGCTCATCATTTACATAATCATTATATATTATCTACAATTATTATATTATATAGTCAGATATGATCATTATCAGATACTATGTCTACAACCACAAGCATCTAAGATTGGATGTAAGATGTAAACGAATAGCAAATGCAAATTTTCTAATAATCAATTTAATAATGTTTGATGATTACAATTTCAACGAAATCACACTGCAGGTTGTAATTAGAATCTACAATAATGAATTTAATTAAGAGAACGACGCCTCCGAATTACTAATTGAATGCGGCACATCGTATTGGCCATTAGATTTGCCTCGTAGATTTCTGCGTGATGAAGTGGTTTAGGGACGGTGTGTTTGGCGGAGCTTGACCTTGCTGCGATAAATTTCCTCTGGCTTCCTCGCAGGCTGCAAGTTCATCAAATAAAAGGTTCATTTGATGATGTCGGACATAGAGTGCTTGGCATCTGGACAAGACTACACGCAACCAATCATCGTCACCACGCTCCTGGCTTTTACTGTAAACATTGTTGGTCTCAAGTCTGCTTCCCGCCATGGGAAGTTGCTGTACAACTCTGCAGGGACTTGTTTTGGGACAATCAGGTCGCCATATGCCTCGATGGCCTTGAGCACTGAGATGGCATTGAACCCTCAACGCTGGTCGTCGGCTAGTCAGAAAATACTGGACGACCTCCTGGAGCAACTTCAGAACAATATATCAGCGATAGTGCAGTGTAATGCCTTTAAAGGAAAGGTTAAAAATATTTTATCGCAAATATCAATACAATGTTGAGTTTATTAAAAATAGTTAGAATATATACAGTATTTACACCGTTTGCTGTTTTTTTGAAGAGCGGCGTTATAAAGCTTAAGAAATAACATCAATATGCTTCTCAACAAAATTTCAGTAAGACGAGAACAATGCATTTTTTAGGAACTTAAAATGCGTCGTTGGCCAATAAATCTGGTAATAAAGAGAATAATAAAAAAAACTTTTATTTTCCCTTGGTTCATCTCCAGTAATCTCAGCAACTTCACATGAGAAGGTAGCATGGACTTGCTTCTTCCGTCTGATAAGTTTATCGTTTCCAAAAATAAAAAACCTCTATATCGGCTTTTATTTTCTGTTGAACCATGCGCAGCATTCTGAGCAGCTCACTCGGATTCTGTGGTAGCCAGCCGTCTCTCGTGGAAGGGAAGAAAAGAAGAATTGTCTTTAACTTCGGACTGGGGAGAGGCCGCCATTAGGATCAAGACATAACGCTGACCACCTGTACATTACCTTACGGTTATCAATGTTGAAAAGGATAACAGGGAGGAAAATTTATTCAAACACACAGGCAAATATGTTACACTATCATGTTGATGAGCACGTAGAGGCTGATGGCAATTATAGTGCACACGCAGATTTGTTCACGTCTGTGTGTTTGCAGGGCAGACTGTAACAAGTGTGTTGAAACAAGCCGGATCATTTTAATGTATGGAATGCAATCCATTAAGTATGCCGCCAACTATTGAACAAGAGGATGTTTACTAGGAATCGGCAGGAAAATTTTTGACCACACCTGTTTTGACCTGATAATTGTTATTTGCACGTATTATTTTCAATGCTTGGCCTTTCAGATATAATCAGTTGCGCATCAACCTAATTTGATGTTTAGGGTATTATGGGGCAAAGGGACCACTGTGGGTCATGGGCCCATACCCGGTTTCTCGCTAAGTATGGCGGATATTGGTCCGGGTTCTCTTCCGCCGGTCGACAGTTTCACTGGGATGAAGCGTACGGATTTACGTTTTGCTAAGAGTTTGCGTTAATAAGTTACTCGTGAATAACTGTTTTAGCCCAGATAAATGTTTTTTTGCTGCTAAATAAAACTGTTTTCGATTACTGTATATAAAACTTTTGAAATTACTGGGAATCACATTTTGAAAGTATTATTTATAGGGATAATTTTGAGTTCAAGTTAAGGCTATTAGCTTATAAAATAAAATGTTGACACGATATAAATTGAAATGATACCTAGTGGGGCAACGGGCCCATGCATGTCACGGGGCAAAGCGCTCATAGTGGGCTCAATACCCCTCGCTGAAGTCTTGTGTTATACATCATTAGATTAGTCTCAATGAGCTTTTCAAAACCATGACTAACTTTTTTGAACTACAAATTACACTTCATATTGTATGATTTTTTTTATTTGCCGCCTCAAGGCAGCAGGTTCTAGTTTATAGTTATGCGTATTTATGACCCCGTATCGAGTTATTGGTGCATGCCTTGCCAAAAGTTGATTTCAGCCAACACCAATGAGCCAAAAGTTGATGAGTTTTTATGTTGTTGGCTGAAATCACGATAAAGTACGAATTTCTTACATATCTGGATTATGGGCGAAACTGGAACGAAATTTTTCCTGATCATGTATATATACTATTTCTAGTCAAGGATACATTTTTCATGTCATGGATGAATTTTTTATGGTAAGGATATATTTTTCAAATAGAGGATATATATCTTTATGTCAAAGAAATATTTTTTAAGCTAAGGATATGATTTTTTAGGTTGTCAATAAAGGAATGAATGTTATTTTTATTACATTTTTCTTATTTTGAACTGTAATTTGTTGTCTTAACTTTTTTAACAAAAATATGCAATTGTGGTAAAGGGACCAGAGGATGGGCGCCTTGCCCCAAGCCCATGAGCCCATTGCCCCAGGGGTGGGGAAATGGGCCCATTTTGACACTTTTTACAAAATAGTGTTTCATTAAAAATTGAATATCTCTATAGGCGACTAATTCACATGATACAATCCTCATTAGTTGTAACATTAAGCAAACCAAAAACCACCTCGTATCAATTAAAACTTCATCAAAAATTGCATTTAAATAAACGGGGTGGGCCCGCTGCCCCATGTTACCGTATCGTTCTACTTTCTTGAGGTGAATTAAAAACTTTGACCCACTTAATTCATTATTTTCATTTATTAATTCATTATTTTGCAACAAATTCATTATTTGTTCCCCCCTTTTCACCATCTACTAGGGTTGAGTTATAATTTTCAACTGCATCAATGGTGGGCTTTAACACATAAATTTAAATTAATCTCACGGACTTTTCCAATAAATATCTATTCAATAGTTCCTGCCATTACATTTTTAGTACATTGATGCAATTTCGCATGCATGTAACATGTCCCATGTGTTGCTCAGGTTCCTGACGAACCAGTTCGAGGAATCCTACACACCCACACTGGAGGACTTCCACCGCAAGCTCTACCGCATACGAGGCGACGTGTACCAGCTCGACATCCTAGACCCGTCCGGCAACCATCCTTTCCCCGCCACCCGACGCCTCGCCTTCCTTACTGGTGGGATTAATTTCTAATTTAGATAAAGGCGTGTGAAGTAATAATTCCGGAGGATAAATTTCTCCTCGCCAAGGCCTACAAATAAAGCCAAGATAATTGTAGCGTGAAACCCGCTGTGGATCTTGGATTAAATGGATTTATGTTGGAGGTGCACGACGTGTTCAGGAATGCATTGCATGACGAAATAACGATATTAAATTTATTCAGCTGGGATTTAAGATACCGATTATAGGTCTCACAAACATAGAACATTTTTGTTAGGGCAATATTTTTGGCACAGAGTGTTTCTTAATGCTCATTTCCGATCAAAATTTCTCATCAATACTAAATACAGTAACATGGGTTAGAAAAATTTTCGGCATTTTGAGTGTCACAGGTTTATAAGTTGATAAAACTAGTATATGAGCGAGATTAGTGAAAATTTTCGAAGGATGACAACAAACGACTTATAGTAGCACGCTTTTGCAGTGATAGGTGAGGAGCCTCCTTTTAACAATGCTACCTCAATAATTAAGCTCCTGCAATCCTAACTTTTTCTTTATAAAACGAGGACTTGCAATCGGTTTTCTCGAGGACGCTTCGATTAGGCTTGGAGTGCTGCCAAGTGACCATTTTTATCCTTGTCTTGCTGCCACGCTTCCAGCCGTGATTCTGTTTCGACTTACGTCGGCCACTTCTGTGATTCTTTCACCAGCAGATCTGATGTTTTGAAATTCAAAGGTATATGCCAATATAAAGTGTGTATAACATAAAATAAGTTTGAGTCATAAAATAAGTGTAACTAAATTATGAATCAACAATGTTTTTTTTTTCACTGAAACTTAGTTCTGGAGAAAACTTTGTATTTGAATAGTGGTTTTAAGGAAAATTCAATGCTCGTCCTGTTTTTCTGTCTCGTCTGAAATTTTTGTTGAAAGATACTGCTGAGGAATGATATTAGATATTTTTGAGCACAAATCACGTATGAATTATAGATTTATACACGTGCGATTAGACCAGAGAATGTTCCTGATTGAGATTTTCAGCGAGCCGATCAGTTCTTTCCTCAGGTGGCGTTGGTATCGATTCAGATTTTCCCCAGTCAGGTTCCAGGGAGTAATTTTAATTTAATAAATTATAAACTGCAGAGAGAAAATAATTCGCATAAAATATATTTTACCTTAAGGTTAGCTACAGTCGACTGGGTCCACAGTCTGGACGCCTGCCAGCAGCGACTCACGCAGGGTTCGTGCCGACCGACCTTGTGCGATTTCGTCTCCAACTCCCGAGCAGAGTGATGACGAAGCCTGACGAATTCAGGGTCACTAAAAGTTTTTCGGAGAGGGCAAATTTTGTTAATTTGCTCGGCAAATTTAATCTAAATACAAATGGGTATTGATCCATTGATTTTAAGGATTCAGCAATATTTTCGAGTTTTAGGCCAAGGAACCCTATACTTCAAATTTTTTTTTACGAGTAGCTGTAATTGATATTCATGGTAATTAATTTGTTCGACTAGTAATAAATTTTCTCGGACAGAGCTTGGATAGTAACAATTTAAAAAAAATACAAAATCACCTGTAATAAATTTTTTGAGTGAAGCAGAACTAGTAATGTTATCGAATACTGTCGACTAAATTACAAATTACAATCGTAGATTGGATAAGTAATATAATGTGCACTACTGGCGAAAACTCTCTACGTACAAACCTCACGTGAAAAGACCTACTCTTAGTCATAAGATTCAAAGCGAATAAATCTATTCATAATTAATCGATGTACAATCAACAATAATCGAATAGTGTTCGCAAAAAAAAAAACACAAAATTGAATAACCCACTAACGGTTTTTTCAGAGCTCATCATGGCCATTATGATCATCTTTGTCTATAACGATTACCGTGAGCACTTACGATCGCATTTTAAATTAGGATTACCGTTACGATCGCATTATAAATTAGGATTACCGTTACGATCGCATTAAATATTAGGATTACAGGTACGATCGCGTTATAAATTAGGATTACCGTCACGATCGCGTTATAAATTAGGATTACCGTCACGATCGATTTATAAATTAGGATTACCGTTACGATCGCATTATAAATTAGAATTACCGTTACAATCACATTATAAATTAGGATTACAGTTACGATATCATTATAAATTAGGATTACCGTTACGATCGCATTAAAAATTATTATTACCGTTACGATCGCATTATAAATTACGATTACCGTTACGATCGCATTATAAATTAGGATTACCGTTACGATCGCAGTATAATTTACGATTACCGTTACGATCGCATTAAAAATTTACATTACTGTTACGGCCGCGTTATAAATTAGAATTACCGTTACGATCGCATTATAAATTTGGATTACCATCAGGACTTGCGGTGGCCGTGAAAACGTTTGCGAGCACAGACCTCGGGAACTGTGACCTCGGCCATAATCAATATCGGGTCCGAGGGAAGCGTTGTCCTCATGACGCCCCGGCAGCTCATTCCCCTCTCGTGGTGACGCTGCTTTTTCCTCATTGACACTCAGGCTTGAATTATCGGTGGCTGATCGTCGGCCATTCTAATGTATGCCTATGAGACACGTAAAGAACTCGTTTACGATCAGGCTCAGGATTTTTTTAAAGAAGATGTGCGTAATAAGAAAAAAAGTTATTATTACGATAGCTTGTAAATGAAGCGGCAATGGCAAGATTATGCTTCATTTAGAAATTTGCTTAAAGGAGGGATGCATTTTCAACTTTTTATATCTGCCATTTTAATTAAAATACATACACTTTTGTAATGCATTATAAATTCATGGTCTGAACATAAACATTCAATCAGTGCACTGACGAAAAATAAATAAAATTAATTTGCGCCGCTAAACCCAAAATAATCGCAGCTAATGGATTGCTGGGTTTTAGTATCAGTTCGAGATGTGATCTCATTGGATATTACTAATTAATCATATACGTGTATCTAGGTAATGCATGTGTTCCTTGCAGCCGTCATTGCATAGTCATGACGGCTCCTGAGAACGTCACGGTCCAGTACATCTCCGCTCCTATCGAGCGGCCGTGGCTGGCTGCAATATGCAAGCTCCCTATTCCCTTCAATGAATTTCTTAACTAGAATAATAGACTGGCTTCATCATATTGCTTTCTGATCGAAGCACAATACCGGCTGGCATCTTGTTTCCACTTCTGACATGCCTCGGACAGATGCATGTTACATGCGTCACTGATCAGAGATGCCGAAATAACGTCCAAGGGATATTGCAAATTCATCAGATGAAAAGGAAATTGCATTGTTGATTAATGGTAAACTATCGGCCAATTTCAAGAACCAGACATTGCCTTTCATTGTTCCGTGGCCTCACTCGGCGCAGTTCGGTAATATAAGTACGTATTCGCATAGATTTCATTTAAGAAACCATAGATAATATATGGATGCCATAATTACCAGTATAGATACTACAGATAATATTAAATATTTGCTACTGTTGCGATGCCAAATTTTTCTCTAGGAAAAGAGAGTCAGTTCTGATTTCCATGATACCAAACCTACATGATAACCTCTTTTAAAACCTACAGATAAACGCCCTCAAAAATACAAAATCCCTCCTATCAACAATGTTTCGAATGGACACAAAATCCCTCCTAGTATGAACAATGTTTCGAATTCATGAACTTCCTACTAGATTCAGAGTCTGTTTGGTCTAGGAGTCATTGAGAGCAGCGAGCATAGGCGTAGCTAGTGCCCATGTTAGCTGCTTCCTCGTGCATGAGGCCAGGCAAGATGCAGCATTAGGAAGCTAATGGCATCTTATGACGTCAAGACAAGAGTCTCCATCAGCTGACAGCCAAGGTCGTTCTTTTCTTTCTTTCTTCTTCGTTTCTTGCCGCATCTTCTGTTCAGATTTAGATCAATTCTGACCTTCACTGGAAGCTCTTAAGAGGACGTTGAGGGAATATCAGAAGCCAAAGTCAACCACTGAGGTCGATCAAAATGATTCGTTCACGTATGATTATATATTTAACCGTAGAGGCTGCTCACTTTATACAGTTGGCAGGTTTTATGACCAGCAGGTTAACACGTCGCTGCTTTGGAGGGAGTGCGGTTTATGGCCATTATGGAACTGGCCATCCATGCATCAGCAGCAGATGAGGCATAGTGTGATACTATCCATGATGAAAAACCATTACAGGGTGCCCAAGGGAGGCTTCAAAAGGGCTTGTAAATAAGCTGTTTAAAATAAGCTCTATTTATGTTG
Organism: Hyalella azteca; assembly: GCF_000764305.2. Classification (NCBI taxonomy): domain Eukaryota; kingdom Metazoa; phylum Arthropoda; class Malacostraca; order Amphipoda; family Hyalellidae; genus Hyalella; species Hyalella azteca. The sequence goes on from NW_025944519.1 coordinate 147,684, forward strand.
ATAGTAAAATTTATCATCTGAGGTTGAATTCAAACTACTGAGAAATTAGGAAAAAACCTGTTTTCCTCTGGTTGTACTTGCAAGCTGAGTGACAAGTCTCAATTGGTAGGTGAAATCCACGGGTTATACATAAAGATGTGATGTATGCATATTTGTCATTCATTTTTATTCGCGATCGTCAGAGTTTAGATTCTTGCATATTTATTATCCTTTATGTTTGGATCGTCTTGTTGACAGCTTTGCTTACAATTTGCATCAAATTAAGTAAATCTTGCATGAGCATTGGGTATGACGCAATAACTCGGTGTCAGTTAACTTTTGCTTTATGGAGCGCATTACATTACTATATTCATTTGATTGTGGATTTTTTTTTCAAAATTAAGGATGCCGCACTGCCTAATGATTGATGTAGCGTTCTCTACCTAATCCAAAGATTAAGTTGATGCATTCATCACTAGCTAAACTAATGTAAAAATTTATGCAGTCCGCGTCACCGAATACATTAATTTAGGTGATGCAGTCTACATTGCCTAATTCGATGATTAAGTTGATGATATTTACGCTGCCTAATTCGATGATTAAATTGATGCAATATATGCAAGCAATCTATCTACTTCATCATCTATAGCTTGAGTATTTTTGATCGCTGTTAATTAACTCGTGTCAGTTGAATACAAGCAAAACCTCTTTTCCAGAAAATAGAGATTGAAAACAACTTTTATTGAGTGAAGAATTGCAAGAACGCCGGCCTTAATTCCGTTCTTACTTAAACATTGATTTTATTTTTTGTAATTGATGCGGAGGTAAATAAAGTAATATATACGAGAACAAACTAAAAAACTTTCCTTAATAATTTTTCAAGCAATACTTCCGCCTCGACGGCTGAATAGTTTATTTATTGCTGAATTGATGGAAATGCGTTAATATTCATGACGTGCCTCAGCAGAGGTGAACATTAGAGCAGTGCTTCGATGCAGCTAAAATTTGATGCGTTAGAACAATAATTGCTGATAATGATGACAAGTTTCTCTAATATTAGTGATAGGCACTTATAATAAAAAATTATTGATTCGGGTAGGCATAGCATCATGTAGTATAGGTGATTTCTGTTCTCAACATTTATAAACTGATTTGGCGCGATGAAACCTATAGACATACTTGTAAATGGACCTGAACACTTAGCGTCAATCCCAGCGTTAGGTTTCATTGTTAATTTGTTAAATTGCGTAATGCATTTCATTTCTACTAAACTTTTAAATAAGAAAACTTACAGAGTTTCCTGTAAATTTAGAATGTTTTCTCTTTGTTTCATAAGCAATTCTGTAAAATAATAATTATTGGCATTTATTTTTAGTTTTAAAATTATTTTACTTGAAGTAGTTACTGTCACGAACTGCACTTACGCATAAACCTGTTAACGTAAGAGAACTTCAGACTGGCAATGTTTGCTGAGGTGTCTGAGACGAGGGTTTCCGCCATCGTTTCCATTACGATTCTTTCTTTCTTTGTCGAATTGAAGAATATTTAAGCATAAATGTTTGCCTAACTCTGCTGGTGGATAATCGGGGAGCTGCAGGCTTGCTACTCTTACATGGATAAGTCTGGTGTTTCGTTTTCTATTTTGTAACTTGCATGATAAAATGCAGTCATAGATAAATCTATTGCTGTTCTTGCATGTAAGTGCGGATAAATGGGATGAGTCGAACACACTTCGGATAATAATATGCTCTCTGAAGTTTCGACTCAAAAATGTCGTCAGGATTATGAGCGAAAATTGAGAGGCTTTTTCTTTCCTAAAGTTTAAAAAAAGATGGCATGTGTTGTTCAAAATGCATGAATATTGAGGATTGGCTTGCTTACTTCCGATGGAGCATATGATTACTTTTTGTAGCTTCTTAATTACCAAACTCACGCTAAAATTTTGATGACATTCGACTTCGATCATCGAAAGCAACGGCGTATATTGAGCTTTGACGTTTTATATCTTCGATCACGTCGCATGATAGATTTATTTATATTTGAAGTATTCTCTTTCTTTGTCAACAAATAATAAGTGCATTTTTACCGGCATTAGGCGTCAATAATTACTACTTGGCACGAGATTTTCGTATTATGTTGGAGCATCCCATGTTTTAAATGAATTCAATATTAAAATGAATTTTATAGTCCTGAAACCTTTCGAGTAACTGAAATTAATAAAACGATGAATGAACAGGAAATAAAAATATTTCAAACATTTGATAATAAAGATAACCTGTAGTGGTTATTGCATCAAGAACGAATACTCAGAATGAATTTTATTATCTAAAAATGTGGATTAAAAATGAAATTATGCATGCTTATTTTATTATTTATTCATTTTTATTAAAATGCATCTTGGTATCTATTTCCAAACGCGAATCATAGGCACAAAATTTGACGTTATCAGAAGACATGCGTGCACCAAAGCGTCGGATAATTGCCGCTGTATTGACTCATCGCTAGAATCCGATACGATAAATGCTTTAATTAGAGACTGTGTTCCATTGACAATGAACTTGCAAGGTCAGCCCCACATTCTGTGTCGTGTCTTCTGGTAGGACGTCTTTCTGCGTGCTTCTGTGCAGTAAAGCTTTGGTGATCACGCGAGGGTTGCTGCTTATTGTTCCCTATAGCTTGCCTCTCTGTCTCTAAGGTAAGGTTTTTTAATTACTGGGCGTCTATTTCTCTCTCACTGATCCAGTTGACTCGCACTGATCTAAAATCCTGCAATAATCGAACCAAGCTCAGGAGACAGAGTTAGCGATCAACACTCTGCATTGTAGAGGATCACTAAATTTACATTTATTCCTTATATAAGCGGGAGTTGGAGCTGCTAAAAACGTAATATCATTCACTCGAAACTAGCGCAGTTTTTCAAACGGTGTTATCAAGAGTTCAGATTGTTTGTTGACCTCGTGATGAGGTTCAGCTTGCCCCTCTGCATCTCATTATTAATTGTCATGATCAGTAATAGTGAACAAGGTGCAGCACAAATTTATGACTTAGCGAAGCAGAGCAGTCATGCACTTCTTCACGTCTCCGAAGTAGAAATGGTTTAAAAGTTGCAAAGCTTCTTAGTTGAAATCCTCTTTGCATTACATTCATGAAGTGAATATTGAATCGGGAAGCAATACACAATTCAGGTTGCGAGGGCCTGAAGTTTAAATACCTTGCTTCTTTTATATTGCTACGCAGGCGGGACATTTTTGCGGTACAACGAGCGATGAATTATTCACTGAAACAACATTCCGAGCGTCCTCAAAATTCATATGGGAGATGAAAATGTCAATTTAGTATGAGAATAATTGTGTGCTGCAGACATTGCTAAAAAACGAATGGTCGAATAACTACAATCTAGTATAAAAGAAATTGAGTTTCAATATTTTCTACAATCCATATGTAAAATCAATCATGTGACCCGTGCAATTCATGTGAGAAAACTAAATCGGATTTATCCGCAACGTGGTGACAGAAACTCACACGCTTCTCCAGATGGCATTACTCTCAATATTTTGATAGGCTCATGAAGAAATATCACATTCTAATGCCAAAAGCTATCTTTAAACTTTAAAAGGTCATACTAAGAAAAGTTTTCCTGTCACGACCGAAAAAATAGATCAGGCCTTGTTTCTTCGTTCTCGTTATTGTTGCAGCTCTCTTTTAATTGGTGACACAATCGAAATTCTCATTCAGATACGTAAGTCCACCGGTCGCTAAAAGGGATGTTGAGGTGCAGGAGGTGACTGCGTGCGTGACTGGGCACGATCGCACTTAACATCGCATGGCAGTCGCGCATGTAGCCTGAGAGTGCCGCCCAATGAATATCGTGATTGTTGCTGTGCTAGAGCATCATTGAGGTGCTTCAGACCTCCCTGATGCTACGATCGTTGCTGTGCTAGAGCATCATTGAGGTGCTTCAGACCTCCCTGATGCTACGATCGTTGCTGTGCTAGAGCATCATTGAGGCGCTTCAGACCTCCCTGATACTATGATCGTTGCTGTGCTAGAGCATCATTGAAGCGCTTCAGACCTCCCTGATACTACGATCGTTGCTGTGCTAGAGCATCATTGAGGCGCTTCATACCTCTCTCACCACTGTTAGAAAGTAACGACCACATTTACAGATGAGCTCTTATTCCCAGCTCAGTAGGCATGCGGATTTGAGGACTTATCTCATTGAAATTAGATCATATATAATCATAACATGAAATTAGCAACGTTTCTAGGGTTATATGTATTTATTAGATAGATCCAAAAGATCCACTTGAAACCATTTTAAAACCACTTGATGAATCTTTCATAGATCAGCAGAAGTGTTAGACAATTGTTGACTTTTATGAAACTTCGAGGCTTCTTTTTTCTGTTTATTTTTTACTGCATGTTTTAATCTCATTTAAGGATGGGAATCTGCTGGAAGAGATCACCAACTCCATACGAGGAAATGCCGCTAAATTGACTTCATTCCTGCATTCCTCTTCTACTTGGTTCTGTTCCACGTGTTCTTGGCTGCGTGTGATGACAATAGACCGAAATACGTGTGTTCAGCCAGGCAAAAGGCGGCACGCTAGTCCTGCTCGATCGATGCTTAACTTGACCCTGGAAACAAACGACTAAAACATACACTAAACCTAGACACCGACCTCAGTCAAGGTCTCACAGCAGCCGCGGAATTCAGGTTGTTGCCGCCCTTGATCATTTAACTGTTATCGCACGATCTTCAAGACTCGAGCTGAGACTTGGAATCTTAGCCCTAAAATACGGCTTATATGTTAAGCCGTCTAGGCAATAGCCGTGAATGATCGCAGCTAAGCTCAAATGTACACCAGTGATCTTTAAGGCTGGTATTGAGAACACATCGATAAAATGAATCTTGGTCCCTCAGTGGTCTCGCAAGTAAAGGTCAGGTTGCTTTACTCCTTTATGCGTGATTGATTTTCTCAATAAGAGTCGAGACCAAGTTGTGCGAGTTACGCTTCATAAAAATACGTCCCTTTCTCTATAGGAGCCAACTTTCAGTAATTGTTCAACACCTTTCATTAACCCATAGTTGTGTTTTAAATCCAGGAGTATAGACAATTTTGACTCAAGTCACAAACCAAAAGCTTGATTTATCTATCCATGTCTATTTTAGCTTTAATTAGTTTTTTAATTTCTGCAGTTACCTCATGATTGTGTAAAAATCTTCAAGGCAAAAGTTGGATGAAATTATTAATCGCAATAATATTCCCTAAGTACGCGTTATTCGTACGTCCATTGTACGCGCTCACAAAATTCTAGCCCAGACAAAGCCATTTAAGGCTTGCAATTCGTCGCTTTCCAAATATTGCCTGCATTGCACCAGTTCAATAGGGTGACGATCAGTGGCCATTTATATCTTAGTAAACACGACTGCAATTAAGTTTCAGTTTGATGCAATAGTCATGAATAATGGAGAAGGCTTTGCGACCTCGTGCATGTAAATGACTTCACATGACTACATTATTTCTTACTTCTCATGGTGAAATGTCACGAGATGATCTCATCAGTGAAATTAAAATACAAAAATGATTCATAGATAGTCCTACTATAAGACTGCGAGTGACTATTCTTATCACTTAATTTGGTTACTGTTTTAATTGAAAAGTCTTTACCAAATTTTGCTTCGTAAAAGCAAGTTAATTTTCAGCATAAAAAACGATTGTTGAAAATAAATTATTTATTGGCGAGGAGTTTACTAACGGAAATACCCGAATGTGTGAGGATCCGAAACGACCCACGATCTCATTGAATGCGATGTTGACAATTTGCAGGGAATGCAGATTGTCTCGGACGAGGTTGGCCATGATGAGATACGTGAACCGTTCTTTTGAAGCTCAAAAAGATTTTTATAATATACCGTTAAAATTGTGATAAAAATTAGAGAATGTCTGGCATTGGGCATCAAAGCGGATTAAACATGAGAAAACTTGTAATTGTAAAATTGCAATTGAAGACAACAAGCATAACTATTCTAGATAGAAAATAGTCATAAACCCAGGGCATTTGTATACTGGGCTTGACTCACATCATTGGGAGTCTGGATTGCTTTAAAGGTCCAATTTTATTACGTGTTGTGGGATGGACTGTATGTTACAACCTGTTGTTGTTTGTTGGTCTGGAAAAATTTGATTGGAAGGGGAGATTCTGGCTATCGAATGCGGCTAAATTAAAAGGTTGAAGGATAGAATGAGTTTGCAAGCAAAAGCCTCAACGGAACCAATCTTCAAATTAACTTTTACAAACCAGCACAAAAGCGGACGTTTATAAATTGTAAGTCGAAGCAAGCTTTCGCGAATAAAAGCGAAGGAACGATTTCCATAATTACAAGTTCGAATTCAATCAAATTATAACCAGCGCATTTCATATCTATCTTAAGCGCTCGTAAATTTTAAACTACCACCAGCTCATTTTCTGCCTTCCTCCCTTGCGTTGAGCTTCTTGTCTCCGCCCAGTAGCCGATGGTTGCATCGTTGTCTCTCTCCGTTCCACAAATAATTTTTTGCGGAAATCGTTGTAACGCGTCCATTCACTTTTCATGATGGTTATTTGTCGAAGATGGTGAGTTGCATGCGAATCCGGTTTATTACAGGATTTCGAAACGTGTCTTCTCGAAAGTCAAACATAGCAAATCCCAAAAATGTTACCATTACTCTTGACTAATTGTTTCCATTCGGAGAAAATATATAATTAGAGTTCATGGTTGTGCTTCGTGCGGGATTTCTTATATTTCATGTTGTTGGATGATCGAAGTACCTGTGAGTTTAGTGAAGCAATTGGTTGATTTCATTTAACTTCACTTTCCCCTTGGATTTGACAACTATTGTTCTGAAAAACGTTGCGAAAAAATTGCGCTAGATTGTAGAATTTCGTGGATCACAAAGTTTTATAATTTTTAAGACCAATTTCATGATTAGTTTATTCATCGTTTCTCACGTATTTTTGTGTTGTGATCCAAGAAGGCCATTTTTTATAAAGAGAATTGCTTGTATGAAAAATGCGGATGGATCTGCAGGTGGTATTCTATGCGTTTTTATTTCTTATATTGTACTGGCAATTGTATTTTTTATGTTTTTGAATTATGATGGTTAGTCACCGCAACTTCTTCGATGAAAATATCGCAATTTACTTGTCATTTCTTTCTTTTTAAATTGATCGATGTGCTAAAACTGCTCTAGCATACTCTTGATAATATATATACGAAACATTAGAATCCAATTACAGACAGCACAGCTCTTTGAACTTTTGAAGTTAGGAGTGTGCAATGATAATACATACGAGCAATGTTCACTTATAACTTTGCAGTCACTTTTGCCAGTTGTTTATCATGTTGAATCTATCTTGTTTATTGGTTGTTCTTCAATTCATACTTAAAAAGGATTTCCATGCATGGAAATTCTTTCAATATCTGTAAAACGATACGTTTCGGTTTAGTTTATACAAGCAGCATCCGACCCGTGAAACCGCGCCCAACGGCCAGGAAATGGCGAGCAAAATCCATCGATCGATCTCCAGAGGTCCTGTGAGGAAATCCTTTCAGCAGCGCAGTGTTGATGTAGTAAATCCACGCCCTGACAACGGACGAGGCGTTCTTTCGTTACGTCCGTTCGTTACAGACGAGTAAATCCACGCCCAGATAACGGGCGAGGCATTCCTAGCAGTTGTGCAGTGTTGATAATTAAATCCGAACACAGCTAACGGGCAAGCCACCTTTTCATTATGTTTCACCAACACTAGCACTATGTTTCACCTCCACGCGCTGGTCTCCTCCACACGCTAGTTTCCCACTTCAGACTCTGTCACACGCTGGTCTCCCTCACACGCCGGTCTCCTCCACATCACAGATTATTTCCACATGGCAGATTGTTCTCCTGATACTAAGATTTCAATATTATTTGAAACAGTGAACTAGTTGTAATATAAATCATGTGCGGTGTTCATGATCCAGGTCTAGATCCCGAAATTACTGTAATTTCTACGAAGTTATTACTTACTACTTCTGTAGGTTCCCTGTTGCTTCAGTTTTTCAAAAGTTTAAACTCTAAAAGCAAGGGGGGCTAATTTCGAATATCTGGGTAACTTTAGAATTAAATAAGCATGTGTGAATTTATCTGTCATTTATAATTTATATGTTTGATAATTTGACACGGGGAAAAGTATATTTTAGTACTAGTTTTCTCAGTGTATCCAACTTCTTGCCGTCTCCTTTATCTTGCGCTTCCATGGCTTGTAATAGTTTATGGCCGCAGCCATACATGGCTTCCAGCCTGTGCACGCGCTGTATAGAAAGTCGCCGCCTCACAGCCATAAAGCACTCAGGCTAATTGTGTGCCTGGGTAGTTGTGTGCAGATATATGAGCAGCTATACAGCTGCTTCAATATACTTTCTGCTATATAGCTGCCCACTAGCATGTGATGGAGTTTGTCGGGCCCAATGAACCTTACGACTCAAGAATTACTCTACCCTTCTTCCTCGAGAGCAGGAAATGCGACTGTGTCTTCCCCATACGATAAAAGAATGTTCATATGATCAATTCTTACGTTAGAACCGTAACAAAAATTTGTACAGTGATGAATATAATACATCGATTAACTGTAAGATTTATGTCGTCTTTAAATAGAGTTGAATACTGAGGCACATAGTATAATATAATTCCGGAGAGAAAGAAATAGAGACGCGCCAGATGATTTTATAATGACTTCGGAATGAGGTGAAGTGGTCCGCCGCTCATTGCTTTATCTATTCAAAGCGTATGCTTGTATTAAATGCAACTGCTTTTCAATGCCGTGTTTATAAATTCGATTTGGTTTCGAGTCAATTCTAAAAAATTTTTTAGATATCGTCTATATTTGTGCGGAACTTGGTAGTGGCTGAGTCAAATGAGGAGAAGTAAGCAGTGATATCTTGATGGAAATTGTGAAAAAAGAGTTGAATTCTCAAAAAATAATTGTCATTTTCAACAGTGACATTCATTTTTGATTCATTGACAAGGTGCATTGGAAGCAAACATTTTTATGCACATAAATCGTTGTAATTTTACAGCGAGTACATTTTTCGATTTTTTACCTTTAAATGATGGGCGAAAAAAAAATCAACTAAGTTAGGCAACGAACATTGCCCACACAACTACTAATGACTTTTCGTTTCATCATCTTTTAGTACTTATTTTCGTACACGTACAGTGGACCATATTTTTGCCATCGAAGGCAGTGTCGTATATCCGTGAAGGCTAATGCACTCTTTCCTCGTAAGCCGTGCAATGAATCGATGAGCCTCGTAGCAGGCTTAATATGGCTTGTCCATCCAGAGCTGCCGCTTCTGAACCCATCACAACTTCGTTTCTCAACACCCTGCCGTACTTCACTGTAAGCACGGCACTATTCTTCTGCTGGTTTTATGTCCTATGCTCCAGATTCTTTGACTTTATTATTCTGAACATTACCTGAGAGCAGCATTTTTTAAACATACTAAATCATTTACGGGGGACACTTTTCGCGAACACATTTGTACAAAACTAAACTGCCAGCATATGATACGCAAATATTCTAACATTTATTCCTATCTTCAATATGACGTGCAATTTTACAGCATTTGCTCTTCCCAATTATGGCGACCAAGAATCAATAGGAAATTTTTCCAATGTGCACCTCGTCCCAAAGGTATTTTATCGCCTTGCAATAAACTCAGTGCGGGGCTTCAGACGTTCCCTTGCTGGAATTGACGCTCAATCTTCGCGAGTTTGGCGGTTTACAAATTGCCTAGCATTCAAAAATGCGACCATTTTCCTCGAGTCCTGCCCTCGGTTCTCGTGCACCTAACGCCCTCGTATGTCTTCGAGGACTCGCACCAAGTTCATGCCCAGAATGTGACGCCGCCGTCTCAAGGCCAAAGTTAAATTATGTGCATATATTAAAGGAAAGAAAATGGGAATGATAACTTGCCTGGGAACAGAATTCTATTAAAGCGACGCAAAAGGACTCAATATGTTATCAAGCGATCCGTTTTTAAGAACCAATTGTCGAAACCATCAACTTGCACGACATCCAGTTCGTACGAGTTAACGTTAAAGCTTTGCTTCCAACGAATTTATTTTTACATTTGGAAGGAACGTACAGTAATTTTTCAGAACATTTCAAAGTAATTTGAGCAGTTGATTAAAATAAATTACTTATCCCTTCATTAACGAATGATATCGTGAATTACTGCACAGCTAGAATCTTTTAATGGATTATAAGTCCAGTATACGCAACGTTATTGCGTCACTTGCTAACATAAATAGATCATAGTAGGGCAACATAACGCCATTTATTTTATCTCAAAGCACGTACTCGTTTTACTCGTTCAAATGCCATCAATGTTTAATACGATAATATTATGCCTTTATAACAATTATTAACCGTACAAATGACATTGATATTTATTACGATAATATTTTTTATTACTCGTAAAACTCGTAAAAGTATTACTGGGTACTCCGAAACCAGTGAAATTAATTTGTAAACGACTTTTAGAAGCGAATAATTTAATTTTTCTAGTGTGCTAGTATCTGCATTGACCGACTACAACCTCTTGGTTTAATGTTCAAAGAATTTAAATGAACGAATTTTGTGTCATCGTTAATCCGTCAGGCCACCACTTTTAACAGAGTTAAGTAAACCTGCTGAATAAGATTTTGCTCCTAAATTAGCAGCCATCCTGCGATGTTTCGAGGATGCTGTAATCAGGTCATTGCTTCCTCCTCCTCTGGGTGGACTCGCCGTATTTCGTCTCTTGTGGTATTTTTCATCTTATTATTTCTAGACGGCAGACGTGATCATTAGTGCAGCTGCCTGGAGGTGTGGACAGCCAGGCAATTTATGAAGAGCTCTGGGCGTTGCAATTGATCCCTATGGGAGGCTCGCCTCCTTAGCGTTCCTGAGGGACGGAAGAAGCGTTTATGTGTTCATGACCTGTGCATTGTGCAATTGTATTTAAACAATAATGGTCGAAATAGTGAAAAATTAATGAAAATAGAATTAATAATATTAGGTTTTCGGTGTAGGTCAAAATCTACTTCAGGTTTTTTACATAAATGATTTCTCTATGTTATGTTCTTTAATAATTGGAACAAAATCGTTCATGTTACATCGTATTATTTGCTAGAAATTATTTCACCTCATGCCTGCTCCACTGGATTGATTCTTCTCTCTAAATTTTCGTAGTCGTTGTTATATTTCGCTTGATTGAAGAGCCATTTATATTACAGCTAATTTTGGACTTTCACACCACTGAATTGTAATAACTTTCAATAATTCAAAATTACTTGTGAATAATATTTTGAAAAATATATCTAATTTCTCAAATTGTTGTATTCTATCTGTCAGGGGCATGATGTTTATACTTGACCTCAGAATTTGACGTGTGCCTCGCTAGCTACATATATATATTAATAAAGTGATATTAGTCAATAATGGATTTGCAAATAGAACAATTGACAAGGAAATTTCAAAGCTTCGATCGAACCAAAACAGACGCAACCATGAACCAGAGACTGACGCAAACGTCACAACCATCTACTATGAGAACCAAATGACCAGCGGTTATAAAGCAGATGAACGGATCCTTCATTCTATCGTTCACAACAACATCGTGAACGTAACTAATAATAAAATTAAACTGCTGATTTATTACAAAAACAAGAAAATACAGAATCTTGTAATGAACAATAACCCCTGCAACTGTCTCTTATACACATCTAGATGTGTATAAGATGCAGGTTCAAGGGAGTAATATCACTTTATTAACGACGTTTCGAATGTAACAACATTCATTTTCAAGTTACAGGAAGCATTGAATACAGAAATTTTGATGGAAATAAGTACATGATACACGTAAATAGGATACAACACGAAAATTTGGAACCATGAAAATAATTCCAAAACAATCTCAAAACCTAAAAAATCAGGTAGTTATGAGATGATAGATGAGTCCAATCCGCAAAAAAGGGCTTCAGCTATCGTCGGTTGGATTATGTCGGGCCACCGCAAGATGACGATGTTGGTGGGCTCCTCCAGCACAGTGCAGGTGACAGTCTCGTTGAGATTGACGTTGTCGAGAGTGCCACGGGGCCCATTGATTTCACTGCGGATCTTGAGATGAAGTTGCTTGATTGCGATGCTTTGAGACCTGGTCTGGTTGCGAGCTTGTCTCAGGTGGCAGGATAAACGGCTGCTCAAAGTCGAAGTGGTTACCCCAATTACTCCAATGCAGCCAAAATAATGAAGAAGTCTACAACCTTCTTTGAAGCAAAATTTATTGATTACACCAGATTCTTGAAGAACTCCCGCTCGTTTGAAGTGACCGTTGCTGCGTATTGTTCGGGGTTTGACGTTGTTGTCAAGGTTGTCACGGAGCCAGTTTAATTCATTGCGGATCGTGAGATGAAGTTGCTCGATTGTGATACTTAGAGACCTGGTTTGATTGAGAGCTTGTCTCAGGTGGCAGGATAAACGGCTGCTCAATGTCGCAGTGGTTACGCCAAGAAATCCAATGCAGTCAAAATAATGAAGAAGTCTACAACCTTCTTTGAAGCAAAATTTCCTGACTACACCAGACTCCTGAAGAATTCCTGCTCTTTTGAAGTGTCCGCTGCTGCGTATAGTCCGGGGTTTGACGTTGTTGCCCTTGGATTACCATATATATATATATATCGATGCATAGCGCCGTCGGTTGAGCGCACAAAGATCGTGACGGATGTCGAGCTCGAGCGATGACCTTTTCAATCCTGAGGGATTTGGTGACACTCACAACCCTAAGTTTTTTCTTAGTCTCGTCGCAGATTCGGTGCTGCGTAGCTGTCCTGACATCGCCAAACTCAACCAGGATTCGAAATAGAATAGATTATTTCTGCACTCGCTTAGCATAAATTAGAATTATTTCTATGGGAGGCTTTTACGCAAGTCGCTTTCTAACAACTTTTATACTCCAAATATATTTCATCTAAAAATTATTTTTGATACAGTTCAGTTTCCAGCAACAAAATTTTCTCTAGCGTAAGCGACTCCTGCAAAAGCAAACGATCTGCCATCTTGCAGATATTAACAGCAAAATCCCCAATTAGTTTCACAGTGACACAATAATTGACCAATAATTGAGTTGTTCTCGTGGTGCACGTATTTGAACCAAATTAATTCATATGATTCATCACTGGTTTATTCGCCTAATCGATAGAAGCAAGTACATCAATTGAATATTATATTAAAGGTGATAAAGTTTGGCTTCTTTCACTTGGGCGCGTCTACCCCGAGTATCACTAACGCAATATCAGGCTACAATAATCCTCGTCAGGCGGCTTCACTAGTGTCTGCTGGCCGCGCCTATGAATACATAGACGCTTTTACTCTCATCCTTAATAAATTGCCTTCCATAGAGATGATCTGAAATCGTTCATCGATGTATTTTGCCATCCTATCTACGCTGGTATCTTTTCGTTATGAGCGTCGAGCAGATAAAATTCCTTGTAAGTTGCTATCTTTATTTCCTCGCACGTTGATTATTTTATCAACGATCATTTTCCATGTACAGGAGATCTGTTCGTGCTGGTGTTCAGCGTGGACAGCGCGGAGTCGTGGGACGAAGTTCTGCGCCTTCGTCAGGAGATCCTGGAGACGAAGCGCAACGTGCTGACGCAGCATCAGCAGCAGCTGGGGGACTCCATGGGCGTGCTGGCGGGTGTGGCAGGAGTCGCGGCCGCCGCGGGTGGCAGGAAAAAGGATCTGCTCCCTAGAGTTCCTATTGTCATCGCCGGCAACAAGTGCGACATTGGTAGTAGGTGAGCTTATCCGTTCTGCCTGTCTCATGCAGAGCTTGCCGTCTCTTTGGCAACTTTATTCATGAGTAACTTATTTATTATTACACGAAATATAAAATTGCTTGAATATTTTTGAACAATTATTCGCAAAATCTATTTATTTAAGCACGATTATTAGCTAGACTAGTTAATTTCAGTACGATTATTAGTTAGATCTATTCGTTTACACGCAAAAACTGACAAAACCTAATTATTTACGCACTTTTATGGGCTAATTCGATTCATATATGCTTGAATCGTGCCTCGGATGTGTTTCTCCAGCTAACTTGTTCACAGAAATACACTCCTCGTCTGTTATACGTGACACAAGCTTTAGTTAATCAATACTTCAGTCTGATTAACTGTCAGCATGCCTCTTTTCTGCCAGAAAATAATAATAACTCAACTCATATTCAAATGAGTTGCGGACGAGCAGGCGAACGACTTAAGACATAAATCGAGACCATAAAGAAGTCAAGCCGACAGCTAATAAACGTTAGCTTATATGTTTAAAATTGGTGTGGGTAATTGCGACACATTTCAGAAGCTGGAAAAATGTCCAATCTTTTTGCTACGAAATTATTATATGGCACTGAAGCGCTGACATTTTTTATTACGAAATATTATTATTAAAATGGCTCCCTTCGAGTTTGACCAATTCCCTGTTACAGAGCCAGTCATTAAAATATGACCATCGTAAAAACTGAAAAATTTTACGACCTACCAGATATATCGCTGATATTTTAAGTAAATTTTTTCTGCGTTTGTTGAACGTCAAATCTGAAAAAAATGAATGATGAGTATTTCATTGCATTGAAGTACTGAACTTTTTGAACAATATATTTAAATGGCTCCACAAGTTATCATGATGAAAATTATTTTTCTTTAATTCGGATAAATTTCAGACACGCATGAAACTAATTGACCAAGTACCACTGTGTTTGTCGCGAAAAGTTGTACGTAGTATTCACATAGGAGAAAATTAAGAGAAAGAGTTGTCTCATTTCTAGTCAATTTATTATTTCCTTTTTTAATTGGCGTCTTGATAACAGCATATGATTAGGTATATTCACTCTAACCTATTTCCATACGAAATATTTTGAGCGGTATAGTGATTTTTAACTCAGCCAGGATGATGCGGGAGCTGCTTGAGTCAACATTTCCTGGAGTCGTTTTAGAATTATCATGTTGTTTGCAGTGCGAGACTAGATGATATCGCTAGATATTGTTTACAGTGAGAGACTAGATGATATCGCTTCATATGATTCTCCTGGTCTGGGAAAAGTTTCTGTGTCGACGAGCGTATATTGGTTGTACACTACGTCATGGCGAGCGCATGGTATCGGCTTCTTCTGTCACAGAAGTATGATGTTCAACAATCAGGTGACAATCGACAATCAGGTACATCAGGTGTAAGTGTGCTCTTTTTTACATTGAAATGGTTTAGTTTGCATTACGATTATTTTCGTTCTGGTGTTCGTTGTTAACGTTATCATCTCTCATAAATTCTCATCATAATTGGCAGTTTAGCTTTAAACAGTTTCTTGTTTCATTTAATTCTTAAATGATAGAAATATTCTGTACGCTGCCAGCTAGTAAACTGTACGAGGCGAGGGCAGTGTTGTGATACTGACATGAGAACATGCGTACCTTCAATCGAAATTGTGTCGTTAGTAATTTTCACGAGTCACTGGCTTGCCAAATATACATCGTATTCTGTCAGAATCGCTTATATAAATTTAACGGCCGCAAGCTCGAGACTCGCTCCATCTTGAAATACTCGTATTTCTAATCGTAACTTATCTTTGTAAACTTATTGTCAGAATTATTTTGTTCCAACTGTAAATGATACACTTTAGTTAAATATTCGATTTAAAACTGAATAATTTCTGAAGTCTAATGCAAAACTTTAGCAACACAACAGCAGCCATTGTTACCACAATAATTCTAAATTTCTGGTTCTGCAGCTGATAGTCATTTGGCTTCTGCTATCACCGAGAAGCATTTATAGTGCGGCGCTCCCTTTCGCTAATCTTAATTTTGCACAACGAATTTTTTCGCGTTGAACTGCAATCAGTGATGGAACAGATGGTCGATGCGGACACTTCCAGCCAATGCCTTATAATTTCTACCATCATTTCCGCTCATCCCATTTTTTTTCTCTTTTTATGCGCCAATCTTGACGCGATTTATTGCCGGACCACAAGATGTGATTAGCGCCATGGCAATAAGTTAGCAATAGATTTTTATTTGTCAAGCGTGCACGGGTGTTTTATATTGCGTTGCTCTGCATTGCTGAAACTGATTCAGGGACAGCATCGTAATGGGGTAACTGCTACTTAAAAGCTAGTCTGATTATATGGTTTCGTCTGGTGTTTTTTTATAATAAATTGCGAATAAAATTCGAAGCCTCACATTTCTTTATGATTTTGAATGTGAAAATGTCGTCTCGATTATTGTAATAATAAAACTAGCTCTGGTGTAAGGGTCACAGTAATAGAAATTTGAAAGTTTCACCGCCAGTATGCTTTATAATTACTACTAGTATTCATCTCTTTAATTCATTCCCCAACCCGCAAGCATTTCGCCCTACTTTGTCATCACTATTTACCGTAATTTATAAAGAATTCTTCAAGCGGTATTCACTATTTTTAATCCTATTATCTACCTAATCTAACAACTTGGAGATTTCCGCGCCTAAGTTTTAGATTCAATGTTATGGAAATAAATAAATTGTGATGAAGGACAGTAAATTATCCGTGACCTGTGATACCAGGGATAGAACATGCAGGGTTTTCAAACTATGCAGTGCGCAGGTTCCTCTCTAAGTAAAGCCTGCATCAGAAGCTGCGGGCGCGGAGCCGCAATACCGCATGCCGTCATTCATTATCTTATTTGCAGGCTTAACTAATGAATTAGCCTTTTAATTTGCATATGATAGGCCGCGTGCGTTCAGGAATTATGATGGGTGGAATGTAGTTTATATTGCGAATCAAAATGGAAATTAAATATCTATAACGGGTTGAAATCTAGCAATACTGTATCATACGAAGCACAATTGTATATGAACATTTTTACGGTCTTAAAATTGCAAATGAAAAACATTTGAGAAGAAATATGTGGTGTTGTGGTGTTGTATTGTGATCAAGGTTAAAAGTTAAATGCAGATAATATGAACACTTCGTAATCATTATATATATGAATCATAGTATTTCTCTAAAAAATATCTGTTTTTTTATAAACAATGAGAAAAGCAGCTGTGACAAAACCATATAATTATGCCATTGCTTCTCTCATAAGATCACAGTTGGATATGACTGCTGATGAAATATACAGACGCTGATCTTATCCATTCGGCTGAAATTTACATAAATTATTTGTTATTGCATGAGAGGTGGTAATGAGGATTCTGTCAAAGGTTGCGGCGCATTATTACCAATGTACATTAATGATGCTGGCAAAACTATGAAGGAGAGCCCTGGTAATGTCCAAGAGGGTCACTAAGATCGGGACATCCGAAATGAATTTTTCTAAGACATGCATGGCATGAAGAAATGAGAAACCAAAATTAAAAAGATGATTATTATAACTACTATTGTAAATTGTCGTATAATTCAAAGATGATATAAAAAATTTATTTTCCTTAGATTTGAATTTTAAATAACCAATAATCAATCGTCATTTCTTTGAATATGACCATTTACCATTACTCCCTTTACTTACTTACTTTTTTATGCTTATCGCTCTGTTGATGCTTCCAAATTGTGTAACATTATTTGTTGGTGACTTTTTCAGCTTGTAACGAACGATTGAGTATAACTGTACAATAATGATAATACCGTGATTACAAGGTTGCAGTAATGCTACTGTCAGTTTTAAATAATGAAAATCCTATATTTTTAGATCAACTATACTGTTGGTAAAGTGTTGGTGTTCGCTTCACCAAATAATCTAAAGAGCTGTCGTCTGGTGAGCAGTCGCTGCGTGCCGAGCTCGGCGGTACTGACGCTGGTGTCGTCACTGCCGTGCTGTGCGTACGTGGAAACATCAGCGAAGAAAAACTCTAACGTTGAGAGGCTCTTCTCGGAACTCTTCTCACTTGCCAACCTACCTCAGGAAATGTCTCCTGCTCTGCACAAGAGAGTTCACCCTGACCAAATAGGGTGAGTAATAATTATAATAAAAATAATAAAAATAATTATAATAATGGCACTAGTAGAAATGAACAAGAGCATTGATGCCGGCGTACATGCGTGTGGTAGACACAAGACATGGATATCTCGCCTTATCGTGTCTCGCCAATAACTGAATTTTGGCACAGAAGCAATGAAAGACAAACAAACTAATTTTGAAGCTGTTTATTGGTATTAAAATTACGAAAACTTAGCCTTAGGCTTAGCAAATACATATAAGGAATGTAATAATAGTACAATAACGGAACAGAGAAATATCAAGAAACTAAGAAGCATGGGCAGACGAATTTCCTCCAACAAAATAAAAAAATTATATAAATAAATATTAAGGAAGATTATTGAATTTTCTGTATTACAATGAATGAACGTTAACACAAAGGAATAAAATTAGCATTGGAATGAATTGAGAGCAGAACATTAATACTTGAAACAACAACAATTTATAAACTCCGGCCTACTTACCCTGCGCAATAAACAATAAGTCAAATAACACAAATAAATTATTGCGGTCGATGATGCCGTTCATGCAACGACAAAAAACTCACTGAATGCCCAGGCAGTAATTTTCCTTACCCTGAAATCAGTGTGAATCGCTATCGTTACCCTAAAATGCCAAAAATGTTGATAAGACATACCTAGAAATAAATTGGAATTGTGAGGAATTATTTTGCGAGAGGAATACTAAAATAACCCAGTTACATCATACTCTAGCAGCTTCCAGACTATGTATTCCCTCCGCTGTACAGGTCGGGATCTCACTTAAGCCAGCTTCGAATAACCATTGATCTGATCCATTGTTTCCTCATAAATACTTTATGCCTCATTGGTCTCTCGGGTTTTTAAATTTTTTTTTCTGCAAAGAATATCAAATGATTCCCCCAAACCATCATATACGTATAACGTACTTTTCTAAATTGTCTTATCATTTAAGCCCTCGCACAAAATTAGCGAGTAGAGAAAAGTAAGCATCGTATAATGGAACTTGTTATTCTAAAGGATGGTCATTTATGCAATTGACGATGACGAAAACGTATTACGTAAGAGAGTTCTTGCGTAAACCTCCGTCAAGAAGCTGAATTGAGCCTTCATTACAGTTAGGTGGAGCAGGAGCACCACGAAATACCTCAAAAGTCCACGGAACTCACTCCTGAGATTTAAGTTACATTCCATGGGACCCTCATCTCCTAAACTAAATGCCCGACCTTTCTGAAACTTCGTGTATATATATGTAAACGAAAACCCCCTTGCACCTTCAAATTTTATGAAATAATTAAAATAAAACTTGAAATGCATAGAAGCGGCTGTCAATGCCGAGGCATTGTAAACGCCACTTTGGCTTGGGGTAAAAAACGTTCAGCGTTTGTAGCTGGTGGAATTTACTTAAATCCGTGGACCTGCCCAGAGAGCAGGAGAACAAAATACAATGACGAAAACAATGGACTGGCTCAATGAAAATTTTGACAAATGACTTATCAAGAATATTAAACGAATCGAAACGTACATGAACATACTGAACAGTAGGTACATTATTCAAAAGGTTTAGCAACTAAACGTAACTTACGTTGGTTTTCAAGGGCTGCTCAACGGAACAAAATTGCGAGACTACTGACACGATGATAGTTCATCTGTCTAAGACGGCTGCAAGGTGAATGAATTCTTAAAATGCGATAGGCCTAGACGCCGCTAATCCGCCGAGTCAATGGTTCTCGGCACAACGGCAATAAAAGAAGTCCGTTATCTTCCTTCAATCTACGTGATACAACATGGTGTGACATCTCATTCGATTCGTAAATAAAATATGTATCGATTCTTGAAGTCATGCTTCCGATTTTTATTTTATTTTTTCTATAAATTTTACCATTTTCCCGCTCACCCTTACCACTCCCCTTGTTTTTTTTAATATACAATCCAATCCATGGACATTTCAGAAAAAATGGGCTTCTGCAGACGCTAGATATGAATTAAATATTATTTACATGCGTGCCACGAACGATGATCGAAGGGCCCCACGATTTAATATTATTTACGTGCGTGCCACGCCTTTACGAATCGAATAAAATGCCTCTCAATGCTGCAACTTATTGAAAACCATAGGAGGAGGTAGATTTTTAAGATTTTTTTTAATTTTAGTTGTTCAGGGGAGCCAAATATGTAAAATTTATTTTAGAAATACAGAAATTTGAAAATAAAATTTGAAAAATGTTAAAAAATTGTTTGATACTGTCGCCCAGGTTTTCTACTTCAAATTAATCGTATTGAAGGTACCATTACGCGTCTTTAGACTTTTTCTTGTCAAGTTTAAGTCAAATAATAAGCAACAAATGGGATTTTTTGATAGATTTATTTATATAAAATGATAATTTTATAAAAGTTCACAACGGTTTTGCAAAAATTATTGCATATACATCCACGATATTTGATTAAATTAACTCGTCTTGTTGACCGCAATAAAACGAGTGCAAATACATTGCAATTAACGCGAATAATGAACGCAATTTGATAACTAAAAATTCGTTTTATTGTTTTTTATATTGCTTTTAAAAGGTAATTTTACAAAAGTTCAAAACGGCCAAATGCAAAAACCAAAGCCACTACATAGATTAAATTGGTTGCGTCGGACGCGTCTTCTTTCCCCTAGCTACAAAGTAAGGTCAAAAACAGTTCAATTGATGTGAATAATGATCTATTAATACAAATTTCATTAAATAAACCTTTAAAAATAATGTTTATAAAATGTTAATTTCATATAAAAGTTTAAAACGACCTCACAGAAAAACGATTTCAGATATTTTATTTCAGTTTCCTGCAGCTAATTTCATTTTTGTACTTATAAAATGAGATGAGAAACGCAGAAAACGTAATTTCTTAAATTTTTAAGGTAAAGAAAACCATATAATGCGATGAGCTCTAGGAAAATTAGCGGAAAATATAAAAAGTCAAACATAAAGACTAGCTCCTGGATGAACTCAGGAATGCAGTGCCATGTTTGCTGCAAACAAGATGGCATGCAAACATTTGCTTCTTGCTGGCCATTAGTCTAGTTTCCCCTCATTGCTCCTGCTCTTCGGATATTTGTTTATTCGCATAGACATTTGTATTCTATTGAAAACGATCGAAAATTTTCGCTCCCACACGACATAATTCATTGAACAATCAAAGCTCGTCTTGCATGAAAAATAACTCTCTAGTAATATAAAAATTCCTTCTTTTTCAGCATTTTAGCGCCGAAAAGCTATCTGCATATTTAGCGCTGAAATTTACGCCGAAAAGACACTCTGCACATTAATGCATATAGAACCGTTATTATAACGATTCATAAGCTAATTTATAAATGCTCGGAATCGAGTGTTCGCCTAGCCCTACTTGAGTAGGAAAATGTCCGCTGAACGAGGAAAGGATTGCGTTGGCTTAGCCACAATGGTTCTTAGCCATCGATATGAGATCGTTCTGAAGCCTTAAGCCATCTGACTAGTGACAACAGCTCGGCCTTGAGTTTAATATCATCTAGCTCGTAGTCCGCTCTGAATTAAATCCACTGTTAACGATTACTGTCGACAGCTTAATTAATATCACGTCATGGACGAGATCAACATCATGGCATAATCCTCTAGGAATGGTCTCCTCATTGACAAGGGAAGATTCTAATGAAAGATGATTCTGTGTGGAAGTAAGTGCCAAGAAACCGTTGCCGCAATCTATTATTGAATTGATTACTCAAAAATTATCGAGTAAATCAAATAATATTAATTATTATATTTCTGTTTTATTATATTATCATAATATTATATGTTATTCGAATATTTGTATTTTTAATTATAATTTTTTAGCTACTTATACGCTATATAGATATGAAATATTTTTCCTCGTAACTCTACTTGCACCGATGAGCCAAGTGATAAATTTTTTCCACTGAGTTTTCGTCCCATGAAATCTTGTACTTCATGAAATGATGATTGCGCAACCATTATGGGAATACTGACAGTAATTAACCATGAACACGTTGCTGCGATGAGCCTTCTTTTCTCTAAGCCAATCCTGCAAATAGCCGTTTTACTAAATACTAGCGAGCCTTTAAATGTTACACTCACTGTAGCGGCGTCACACTGTAGCGACAGATAGTTTCAATAAATATAATTTAACAAGAAAGCTAGAACCTTTCTTTATAATGCAATTGCCCTAATACTCCCATGTTTAAATCTGGTATATGATGAAATATTGTAGTTCTTTATTACAACACTTCTCTTTAACTTCACTTCTTGTTGTTTGTTTGTCTTCGATAAATCTTGTAATAGAAATTTAAAATACTTCTACTTATCCTATCGATCTGAAATTTTGCACACTCGTGTAAAGTTGGAGACAATGCACGAATCAAATGTCAAAATAAATGATTTTGGAAATTAAAAATAATTTTTTTCAATATTAAAAAAATTGAAAAAATAATTTTGTCAGCTATAAATCTTATAACTGATATTTGACGCACTTTTACCTGTCTAATTGATCTGAAATTGTGCACACTTGAGTGAAGTCAGAATTAATGCATGAATCAATTAACAGAATAAATAATTTTGAAAAAATATATATATTAAAAAAAGTTATATATTAAAAAAATTGAAAAATGATTTTTTTTAATATTCGAAAATTAAATGAGAAATTCATTGTACATCTGTAACATTGGAGACACTGGATTCTTTGGAAGTGTCTTTAAAAAGTAATTTTTAAACGTATATTATTATGCTCTGTCCAATTATATCTTAAAATCTATAATAAATATTATGAGAATAAGTTCCAAGAAAATTTAACGTAAGAGCAATAATTATTTATTATTTCGCGCTGAGGATTTCTCCATAATTGAAATTTGATTTTGATAAATGCTTTCTTGATGCTTGTGTCCAGGTTACAGAATTTGAGCGAAGACGGACGTCTGGCAGCGCTGGGCTCAATGTCGTACGGCTCTGTGCTCTCTGCCATGCACGATTCAGACTCAACCGAACACTCAAATTCATGCACGCAGCGGGACGATGCTACTAGTAATTCAGAGGTACGTAAGTTATATTTCCCATCAGATTTAACTCTAGCGTTACAAGAGATAGATTTTGCCCATTAAAACAATCAAAGTTATAATTTTTATTCGAAATATTCTGTGACGGGTTATGGATAGAGTCGGATGGATAGAGTCGATAAACATAATAATATGAGTTATGTACGATTATGTGGTGATGCTCACTGAACCTCCTTTTTTCAGGACCTGACGTCACCGGAGAGCGAGGCGCGGCGCTGCCAGAGGCGCGGCCTGTCCATCAGACGGCGGCTGAGCGAAGCTTACGGCGTGGTGACGCCCAACGCGCGGCGCCCCTCCATCAGAACGGACATGTTGCTGCTCAGGTACGGCTGTAGCACACGAAGGAACACATTGTAGGGAGGGAGAGAGCTGGGGAATGTGTTTAGAAAGGCGTGGGGAAGAGATGAACTCAAAAAGATTTCGGGGCTTCATGAAACTAACGGGACTGAAGGTTGTTGTCCTGCTGCTAGAGTGTGGGGTTCGGTGTTCGATGTGTGAGGTGTTGCAGGTGATGCGTGTGTCATGGCGGGAGATGTGAAGATCAAGTCATGGCAGATCATGGGGTTTTGTATTACTTTGTCATGTGTTACTTACCCTGTACTTACCTGTTACTTACCTTGTATTACCATGTGTTACTTATTAAGAATTGAGGGAGGGTTCTTGCTTGTGACAATATTTCTGCAGCGGCTTTAAATTTTATGAGAAACAGGTAGGCCTGTTTTATGATAATTCCAAGGATTTTTTGAGGTGATTTCAGAGTCACTCATTTTTAAGTCCCTGTCCAATCTTGCTCGGTAAAGTTGTTTATGCCATAAGTTGTTTCGTATTTTAGTTGCAATTAAATGCTCCAGAGCCTTGCTAAATCAAAGAAATTTCTAATGTTTTAATTTATATTTAGTCACCACATTGCTTATGGAATTTTACATGCATTACGTGTTGATCGAAAAATTCATTCGCTCATACTCTATTCATAAATTTGAGTCAGAACCTTATTAAATTATGTAGCTCATTCAAGAAAAAATTACTATAAAGGTGCATGAAATTTTTAGGCTGTGTATGTACATCACCCTTTATGAAATGTACACTTCATTCATGCAAACTATTTTCGAATAATAAACTTAGTGATAAGTTTCTTCTCCAGATCGAAAACCGCGCTGCAGTTGGCGCAGAGAGGGGAGAGGAGGCCACGCAGAGACGTGTCGTGCAGCCTGCAGTAGACCGAGGGGAGAGGAGGCCACGCAGAGACGTGTCGTGCAGCCTGCTGTAGACCGAGGGGAGAGGAGGCCACGCAGAGACGTGTCGTGCAGCCTGCAGTAGACCAAGGGGAGAGGAGGCCACGCAGAGACGTGTCGTGCAGCCTGCAGTAGACCGAGGGGAGAGGAGGCCTCGCAGAGACGTGTCGTGCAGCCTGCAGTAGACCGAGGGGAGAGGAGGCCTCGCAGAGACGTGTCGTGCAGCCTTCAGTAGACCGAGGGGAGAGGAGGCCTCGCAGAGACGTGTCGTGCAGCCTGCAGTAGACCGAGGGGAGAGGAGGCCCCGCAGAGACGTGTCGTGCAGCCTGCAGTAGACCGAGGGGAGAGGAGGCCACCCCGGGAAGTGTTGTGCTGGCTATAAGAGATCTTACATCATTTTGCATAACAAGTTACGACGGTGACGCATGTTTGAACGATAAAAAATGCTTAGGAAACTCCAATGAAAGATTTGATCATGAAGTATTCGTATTTAGTCTTTCTCGGAAATGTTTGCCAGAAAGTAATAAAAATGTTGATATTTTCATTTCGTGAAAATAAGAAACGAAGATTCTCTTTATTCATGATAATTTGGACTGATACAAATCATGAGAACCTACCTTATAACCAGAACTTCAATGCATGTAGAGGTGTTTTGTCATCTTCAATTCTTCTTCATGCCCTTATTTTTTTGTTTCATTGTGGTGAAGCAGGTTCCTACAATGCGGGCGAATGCATTATTAGACGAAAACTGAGTGGATGTTATAAATTGGCTAAAAATCATTTAAAGATAATACGTTACGATATATTTTGGTCTTCTAACATGGCTTATTTTGTGGACGTGAATCGTAAAATTTGTTAGATATTTCGGGTCGAATTCCTCATACCAGTGGTTCCTAACCTATTGAAATAGACTACCACTTTTAGGCACCGCTCAGTCGTTCCACAATTACTACACATTAACCACACATGTAATATTAATTGCATATTATCTTACTTGATGCGTTGATGACACGCGCATCAGGTTGCGGTACTGCATAAGTTCAACGAGGGACCGCTGGGTCCAGGGCTGCCCTTCGCTGCTAGATTTCCTTGTGTTAGGCAGTAAACATTATTGTTACTTCAAAAATATCAAACCAAGTATCTCTGATGACTCCTAAAGTGTTTTTGTACCGCCTGAAATACCCGACCGTTTCAACAGCACCACTCGTACCACAGGTTGGGCTCCATAGCCTTTCATGATGCGCATGGAAGCTTGCACCGTAAATTTAAATTTCACTCTGAACTTGAAACGCTGATAAATATATCAAGTGTAAGCTAATGCTCTAAATATTTAGTTGTCATTAGTATGCCGATTTTAGTTCTTTTGCAACGATTTTTTAATTAGAACCTTCACAAAACTGAATGTGCGATTCTTGATAACGGTTACTCGCTTTTAGGAGTGAAGTATGAAGTAAATGTTAATTCAGTAAATGGTGCCTACCGGAAAAAAAGTGTGTCTGACTCTCTCTGTACTTAATTTAACGGGTATGTGTTATGGTGTACTATTTTCTAATAGAACTAACGTATAAATATTCGGGTTTATACGTGGGTTCACTGTTCACATAATTGAGCCTCGCGGACTTTAAGCCGTGGCGTTTTCCTCAAGAAGATGGCAAATTTGCAGATTGTAGATGGCAGCAAATATTTCGTGAGAATGCAGCCAACGAGGTCTGATAGGCAATTTAACAAAGTGCTATCGGTACCTTAATTCTGATGTCTCTGAACTGGGTAACTGTGAACTCTCTGACATTTATGTAGAGCCGAGATAAAAAGCAACAATTTATTTATTCGTGTATAAATTGTATATGTATGAAACTAGTCGAATATTTCTTTATTTTATTATAGATCTATATTATTGCAGGTTCCATAAGTTTTAATATAGGGTCACGTATTCTCTTAAGCGTGTTCTGCAACCAGTAGTATGGTTAATAATGCCTAATGGCCTTAAAGTTCTACGTTGATATTTTTAACTCCTGACCATCTGGGGATTTGCTTGCCATGTTTTTATTGTACTATGTTTAGCTCTATTCGATATCAAAACATTGGACGATATCGTAGAATAAACGGCCATCTACGAGGCCGATGCGCTTTTATATATCCCTGTTTCATATATTGAAATGTAAGTATCACTATTACACATAGAAAAACACTTCTACAATGCGCCATAAATCTAAAGCTGCTATGTCAACGATGCTAAAAAATTCTTTTGCTTGGAAAATGACTAAGAATAAAAAACGAAATTTTTGCGGGATCGAATAACTAAGATTGTGACGTATAATGGAGTTACAATTGCGTGAATTCACTCATAAATTTTTATCTTTGATTATTTTTATGTGAATCGAAAAAAAATCGTCAATGATGCTGTCTCTGTTGAAACGTATTTTCTATCGGCATTATCTACACAGTCAAGTACGAAGTCAAGTAGCATTATAACAAATGGATTTGCGAAAACTGCCAGGGAATGTATTGAAATAAGCAGTTGCATGTCACAATTGTGTATATAGTCTTTCACATTGACTTGTTTGTGTGTGCCTCGAGACTCATGCTTCGAATTGAAACAAAATAATTTTGTAAACAAACTCTTTTATTACTCCTCTTTGATTTAGTGCACACAATTTACTAATTGAAGCCGAAATTAAACTTTAAGGAGGCCATAGGCCAATTTTTCGGACATTTGTTTTAATGAGAACCAACAAATTTGATGAGCAGTTTTTACCTCTAACACAAATCAGATCAAAGCCAAGCCTTACAATGTAAGCAAGAAATAATTACTAGCATGAGAGAAAACTTTCACTCGTGTAAACATAAAAATGTCAACGAGAAAAATATTTCCCAGTGTGAATTCGCCAAGCCCAACACCAAATTGACTGGAAACAGCAGAACGAAGCACAGTAAATTCGCCGCCGAAATTCAATGCAAGAAACTGCACCTGCAACCAACTTAAGAAGCGCATTATTCCAGTATTTTTTGTGTAAAATTAAAATAGAAAATGCTATTTCATCCGACAAACATAGGTAATTAGCTAGAACAATGTTATTCTAATCAATGTAATTATTTAGAAGACATTTTCTGTTGAATGGTATATTTTTAATTGTCTGCTGCAACCCTATTACATCGGCCATAAATTGTCAACAAATTTCACCAAATTAGGTATTAACTGCTTTAGGATAAACAATTTACTGGTGCTTTCAAACGATCATGAATGTGTTCTAGTGTGAATCACAAACTCAAAGACAGGTTCCCTGTAGCTCGTGTCGGGAGCGAGGCACGCCCGCATGATGTGCGCTCTTCTGTTCTTGCTCTTGAGGACGTGGTAGCTGACGGGCGTGGGCTCCATCAGAACGCCCGTCCAGCCGAGGTTCCGTTCAAGGTACGTCACCCGTCCCCTCACATCCTTCATGCATGATCGAAGGTTAAGGGTGGAAAAGATACTCATTAAAATCCTTTCCCTCTTTTCATAGAAGCTTGATTTTTACTTACGAAGTTTGTTTTACTCGAACAAAAACAGTCGTAGAAGTTTGGTAGGAACACTAAACACTATAGAATCTTTCGGATAACTTTGGCCTTGAGACATTCAGGCAACTGATTACTACTGTTATTAATTTACAATTTGAAGATGAAAATTTGTGGCCGAGCCATTTAATAATTACAAACCCCAGAAAAAATATAATAAGCAAAATAGAAGAGACTAATTAACCAGAAAGAATTCGTTTAATTTGCTCGGCAATTAAGCCACAAGAACAAATTGTAGTAAAAACTTATTCTAAATAATGTCGGTTGGACGACGGAGGCTATTTTTGGGGTTTGAGTAATTCAATTCATAATTTAACCAATTAAAAATGCCAACATTTCCTGTAATTTCGAGTGAGCAACTTTCCTTGTGTCTCTTGATCTGAATTTGCTCATTAAGTCTGACTTCAGGTTCGAGAAAGTTCCGCGACGACCCACTAATGAGTGTCAAAACGACTGCCAACGACGCCACATATTCAGTTTCGATTGATCTCTTACTCTCTGTGGAGTGAGACTTCCTACGTGGGGTGGCAGCCTTGAGGTGTGGGTCCGTGGGATGGTCTGGGACGACGGCAACAGCTCGTCTTCTCACGGATCACGGGTCTCGGCGAGACTTCAGGAGCGGTCCGGGTGCTGATGGTTGGATGTCCCTACCAGGAAAATTTTACATTCATTGCAGATAATGAACTAAACCTATAAAATGTAATTGAATTGTACGGTACACTAAAGCTCAGCGTGTTGTGGGAATTTTTACCTCCGGCCTGTATATTATGGACAACTGTATATGTATCACTACTACTCTCACCCTAAACAATAAAAACCCTTTTCTTCCAACTGCATGCACATTTATTAAAGTTTTCCATTGTATTATAGCCTCTTATTTGTAGATGGCCATACATTTTTTAGAACACAACTGCAAAGTCGAAATATTTACCAAATTAATACTTTCTTGAAATATGAGCAACGTGTTCGAAATCGTCCTTAAGTTCGAATCGTTTTTATATATTGCTTCTTGGTTTCAAGTACTTCATAGTTCCTGGTGTTACTTGTTTAGTTAGCCCTAGCGAGTGTGACTTTTTTGCTTCCATTGATCCCAAACAAAAATTTTTAATAAAAATTTTAAAAATAATAATGCCGGTTTTTCTACATTAAAAATTTACATCATGCATCTAAAAACAAAAATAAATTTATTATTTTAGTAAATTAATTTTAGATTTAGCTCTAGTTTTTTCACATCGAAATTATGATATAATGCTTCAGATTGAATGCTACAAGTACAAAAGCTGTTAAAAGTTACATACTGTAAATTGTCACGGTCGGGATGCGTTGCCGGTGTTTCGTCGACGCCTAAAGACGGAACTATTTTGTAGAGCATATGAATCACGTGCTTAGGCATTTTTATCCGTTCTCATCCTTTATAGTGTCTCTTTATTTTTCGCTTGCTATTAAACTTACGTATCACGTGTCTTTGAAGTTCGCTTGAACCAGACGCCACGATAACTGCTTGGTAGAATAGTAATAATAAATTGACGTTGCTCTCAGATCGTGATTTCAAGTTGACTGTTATACATTTTGCGCATAGCTAATTCTCTGCTCAGAGGAAGGAAAATATTAAATCTATTTAGAAATTTTTCATTCAGCAATTTTAGAAATAATCAATTTAAGTGGAATTATGTTTAGGAGAATATAAAAAATCGCTCACACAAAAAATGAATTGGCCTGAGCTGTTTCCGGTGGAAGTCCTCTGAATTGGGGAAGAATGAGATCACTGGCCAGGGCACGCCAGCCAGGTAGCATAGAGAGAGCTAAGCTTTGTGGCTTTTGTGCCACCCATTTTGTCAAAAATGCCAACTGGTTGAATTTATTGTTCACAAGAAACGTTATTTTAGAAATTCGAAAAAGCCGCATACTAGGGAGTTGAGTTTTTTTTTGTAATTGCGTAGTCGGCAGTTTAATGAGTCGAACAGGTTAATTTAAATCAGATTACGTGTAATATACAAATTGAGGACCTTTTTCGAATTTAATTTGAAATGATGATGAAACGAATCAGTAATTATCAAATTTCATGAAAAGATTATTTCTTGAAAGACAGGATTAAACGTAGGGGGATTTACAGAAGAGAAATACTCTCTTTCACATTTTCTTCGTTAAGCTTAGAAGAATGAGTGTAGGGGCAACTGTTTTATATCAGGCTGTTATGTATTGATACTTGATTGATGCACAACAAGTGGAAAAACTGGACAACTCGTAAAACTATATTTTTATAATATAAATTAAAAACATGAAGAGATTAATAGTACAAAACTGTTTTTTTTCTTGAATATTATTAGCTAGACAGCGTTTGTAATTCATTTCAAAATTATTTAAGTCAAATTAACTTCTTATTTTCCAAATTCTAGTTTTTTTATTATTTATTTACGATTATTTTACGACTAAGCTTAATTTTGAATTATTTTATCAAAATCTATAAAGACCGTGTGGCGCTCGGAGTATGAATGCGTTCAAGAACAGACAAGATAAAGCTATGGAAAAAAATATGTTCAGACATGAAATGCCTAGCACGGAGCACCATATCGAACCCGTTGGAAGTCTAGTAGCTATTTTAAACTGTAGTCAGTCATGAAAAGATCCGGTCCAATGACACGATGTCAGATCTTCAGTAAACAAGTCATGAAAAGTTCAAGAAATAGGCGACAGGGCAAATCAGGCCTACACTTCAGCGCCGAGATCACTATGTTAGGTTATGTTATGTGTCTAAATTGT
The DNA here is from genome assembly GCF_000764305.2 of Hyalella azteca. NCBI lineage: Eukaryota > Metazoa > Arthropoda > Malacostraca > Amphipoda > Hyalellidae > Hyalella > Hyalella azteca. The sequence continues at coordinate 178,345 of NW_025944519.1, forward strand.
TCTTTATCAGTGCATTGCAGTAAACCTTTTGGTAACCACAAAAACTTGTCTTAATTGTATCCCAGTGATTAAAGATAAGCAGTGCAAGTTACTTTGCACTCGTAACGAATAAGGCACTCAAGAAAATAAAATAAGTGAGACCGGATAATTTTAATACTGTATGTAAAAACAAGTCGATTATCATAGTATTATCTTGAATATTTACCAACATAACATCGTATGTTCCATATTTTGTTTCTTTCCATGCGCTAGGTAATATCGGACGCCGTAGGTATTTTGGATATGCTCCTATGAAGCGCAGCCAACGAGGCGACAGACGACTGCGTGGCCCAATCAATTTTTACCGAATAAAAAAAAATCGTTTTTCCTGCGATCATAATAATTTGTAAACTTCAATCTACTCGATCAAACCCTCAGTAAACAATGAAATCCTCATTCAATACTTGCTCTGATATTGAAAATCTGCACTAATTCCTTTACTGAAGTACATTTTTTTGCCAGTATAAGCGAATAAAATTTAATATGTACAAATTTTGCCAGTATAAGCGAATAAAATTTAATTAACTATTCTTCATTCTAATATAAGAACAATCGATTAAATTTTACCTTCTGATTGAATGATCACAGCATTTTGATAACACGTTCCATTCAAAGTGTGATCCAGTTTTGATTGATCTTTTGCTTTTAAGCAGCTTTAGAAACGTATGTATTTAGCAAGCTTGCCTCTGGTGAGTGGTCAAGAAACACTGTTGAATGTCTTACACTAGTTCTGCTGGTGTGAGATTTATTATTGTTCGTCTCGCAAAACATAATTAATCATAAAATAATTAATCACGGCAAATGCCTTTCTGCCAGACAACACTAGCAAGCGATGCAGCTAATGTAATTTCAACATGTATATTCATAATCCTCAAGTTTCTACGAGTTAACGATGTCGAACAAAACGTATAAGTCTTTCATGCTGTGAAACGCATTAAAGTCAGTTTACCACGCATGCTCTTTACTTCTTTGAAGCACATCTAATTTTTTGTCGAAATTGGTGAAAATTAATTACCCTCGCCTCCAGCCAAGCCTGGTACATCAGACGACGATCCAGATCGCTAGCTCCGTCGTCGACTTCTTTACGCCGTCGAAAAAAATTCATATAAACACGCTGCTCTGAAGGTGTACTACTGAGTACGTGAGGCAGGTCTACTTTTCACATGTGGCTTAATGCTCTCAGTGCTATAGCCGTCAAACTCAACTCCTTCTTCTTCCATCACTTGCAACATTCCAAATGTCCAGTTTTTTGTACACACTGAAAATCTACAGCTATCAACGCAAGTGACTGCGTCATGGTATCCAGCTTTCCGCAAAATGGATCCCATTCAATTATTTCCGTTAGTTACAGAATATTTTTTAAGGTTTCTTTTGATTAGCGAAGTTTCTATAGCGACAGCACCCATGCATTCTTGAGTCCAAGAAGCATTGTTGTCACTGCTTTAGAATTCGTGCGAAGCGTCTAGTCTCTATACTTGATGCCTATTATCACGACTTACATTGTTTCAGAAGACTTTTGTTACAATTGTATCCTCCAATCGCTTTGGTTTTAAAAGCGAATTCTTTATGATCATACATTATTCGGTGTGAACATTGCTTTCATTAAAAATTTATACATGTAAACTAGTCGTTTAATCTTCAGTGAAAAAATATTACTGGTGTCTTTGAATTCTGCAGGTAAACATAAACAATAAACGCTTTATCGGAATAGCATATTAACCAAAATGCAAAGCGACTGTAAGATGGCTCATTGATAGATTCGACAAATTATTAATTTTTACTTGACTATAAAAACAAATTTCAAATCATTCATAGAATATGCATAAGTATTTATATCGACCACACAGCACTACTTGTTTAGTTCAGAATTACTCACATCAAATCGCCCACTAGTTCTGACAATTTTACTTCACACCTAGCAACGCGGTTTGTCTCTTTAACGCTTAATTTTTCTTATTGCCCGTAATGCTCCCATGAAAATATTTATAATCCATGCATGGCAGTAAATTAGAAAATAAAATAAAGCAGTTCAGTGCGTGTAAAAATCTTAACACGGAATAGAGTTTAAGACATCAATAAGGAAATAATTTTTCGAATTTTTCGTTATCGCGTGCCAATAGGAGGCATTGCACAGTTACCGCACATCACTAATACAAGGAGCCACCATACGAGCATCAACGACATTTTGTTAATTAGTACCCCAAATTAATCTTTTGTTCAAATTTAACAGTCTAAAACTTACTTAAAAAAATAAATGAAATTAGTTCAGGATCTTCGAAATTGTTCGCGTCCACTTGAAAAGCCGTCGCACACCATTAGTCTTAAGCTTGTTTCAGTTAGGAACCAATGGATAAAAGCAAGCTATTCATTCAAAAACGACATCACTGGACTCGCTAAAATCCGTTATCACTGACAATTGGATGTGTTGAACGTTGGCTCAACGCTGCAGCGAAAACACAGCAGCCTACAGTGTCGCTTCTTTGAAGCTGTAACAGGAGCGCGCAGCAGTAATTATCGGTCACGGTGATGTTAACGACCGTGACTGCGATATTATCGGTCACGGTGATGTTAACGACCGTGACTGCGATATTACTTGGCTTTTTCAGCTTCGTGACTTGATATTACGAGGCACGGTTGCGTGAACGCAGAGTTTTTATAGCACCGGCCCGCTAGTTCGGATTACTGTCAGGAACTGAAACACATGTTCACTAGCGTGTTTTCGGCGGGGAAAGCCAAGAGAGATACGTCATTTATAGGCTCAACTTAAATTCGTGGATCCTTTTTAGAGAGTTTTAGTTTTCCATCTAAGTTGTTCATCTGATTTTAATGTTTTCTTCTGAGATTAACGTGTATTCTTTGCAAAAAAATTAATTTGAGCATAATACTACGCAAATTAATACAGCCCACACCAGCATGACATTTATCAACCATAGTAGAGCTTTAAAAAAATTAATTCATTGGTAAATCAGAAGATTTTTCATCCGAAGTAACTTTATCAATTCTAAAAAATGGGATACGAACGACTAAAAAACGTCTCGTCGAACTATATTATTGTTAAAGGCTTACACGTAATATAACTTGTAGTACAATTCTTTACACGCGCGTAAGATGACCCTCAGAAGCGCATTTAAATTGATGAAGCCCTATATTATTCCTACCTCGAGATATTATAATTGGCGCTGCGGTTCAGCCAGCGGTAAACTCGGCGACAGCGTTCGCCGCGCCGACGTGACGTGATCCCCGCGCCGCTGCGGTGCAGAACAAGATTGCCTGGACCTCGCAATATCTCTCGCAGAAATTATTGAGCCGCAATTCACTGAACTCGTTTCTTATTCCCGAAAAAATCCCGTTATCAATAAAAATAAAAAAGTGAAAAGCATTTTATATAAAATAAATAAATAAATTGAATGTGTTATCTGAGTTCTTTCAAGCTTGTGAAAACATTTTACAGTTCAAAACATATTATCAATTTTAAAGTAGTGAACCAGTTTTAACATCTAAAAGTTGCATTTATTTATTCAATTTATACAGATAAAGCAAATCGGTATTGTAAGTAAACTTTGTTTTTAATTTCTAGAGTTACAGAATGAAATTGTTCTCGTTGCATTGGAACTGTCTAAGCAGCGGACTAGTGCAAGCTTTAGTATTAATTGATTGGCGTCCCAAGTTATCAATCCCTCATGAACGCCAATTTTTAATTTTAATACTTGCTGCAAAACTCACTGATAATCGCACACGTTCAAAGCACAAAGCTGCAAATTGTACGCGAAGAGCCGAAGACCTATGGTGGCCTACATAAATGGTTATTTTTTTATTTGACGCCAGAATAGTATTAACCTTGAAATTAAAGGCTTCAATTGAAATCATACTTGACTCAACTTATAAGCCACTGGTTATTTGACCTGATTTTCATCATATACACATTGGCTCAATTCTGCTGTGTAAGCTGATGTGAATGTGGGGCATTAATGTTGATGATGATAAAATCATAACCAAAAAAGACGTATCTCTAATCTTACCGAAACAGAGCTCGGCGAGATTAGATCTATTCCGGCATTAATGGAACTGATACAAAATACGAACCTGATACTACGCATTAGTCTTATGAACTAATAATGGGGGAGCGGAAATGAAGTGGTCAGCGAACTCGTTCTGGTTGAGAGCAAACGTTGAGAAGAAGGTAGCAAGTGGACGGAAGATAAGAAGTGAGCTACAGAGCCCAGCTGCTCAAAGTTTGCATGTGGACTGATTGTATAGAGGTGATTACGACGGTAGATATAAATACGCCTCAATGCATCCAAACGATACTCTGAGCACACCCATGTTATCGGACTAAGTAAATATAGAGTTCATATAATGAAGAGCAACAGTGCACGATCAATTCAATTGTAGATTAAAACCTATCAATAATTCTCCTACTTAACCTATATAGTTGATGAAATTAATTTAGATATCATCGAGTGCATATATACATATTCGCAAGTTTGATTGGAGACAAGAGCATGCTTTCTATTAATAATCTTCTTATGCGTTTTTTCAATGAGTCGAACAAAATTTTTAGATGGCTATGAGATTAACTGACCACTTTATTTCCACAAATCCAGAAAAAACATGCTCTGGACTTCAATCAAACTTGCATAAAAGAAAATCTTCCACCGAACTATACCATTATACATATATGTATATATTCAGTGAAAAATATATAAATTCAGTCTAACGTGAACTATTCGCATTAGACTAAAAATTACCTCCTTGAGTTCACCGCCTTACATATACCAACGTCAGCAGACTCGTGCAGTTATTTCATGGATCATCAATTTTCATTTAGTTAGCAATTAAAAAGCATCAAATTTCGCAGCTGGGAACCTTCGTTTTTAGATTCATTAGGTCTTACTTTGCCACAACCCTGACATAGTTAAAACAAAACTGGAATTACGAAGTTAATATCAGGTCAGTTTTGAGCAGTTAACACAAACATTATTGGATTGCAATTATCTATCTAATTTGCTAAAATTCGTCGTACGATTAACCGCGTGCATTTTTGCAGGAACTTAAACAGATTATTTCAAATAACTTGAAGGTCATTGTTGAGCAGAAAGTAAAAGTGTTCAGTGTAACAGAAAGTTCTTAAATTTTGTATCATTTCACCTCTTTCAAAACTTTCAATGACTTTCGAACAACTATCGAAAAAAACTATCCACCAGCAAGTAAAGGATTGCGCTAGTAGGTCTTTTGAAAAAAAAAAATTACTCTCTAAATCCCACAAAACTTCGGACTAGGTTGTGAATTTGAATCGTGAAACTTTATGTTGAGTTACTTTTTGTTCGCACTTACGAGAGACAACGGAATTTGAAATATATTATATTAGAGACTGAAACTGTGGCGAATTGCCTTAGAAAGCACAGAGCTGGAAATAAATGCTCATTGATATCCATATGCTAATAATAATGATATAGCAGTTACAGTGTTTATTAGGCCGTAGGCTTGTCGCCGATTCTTACCAATGCAAAACATCACAAGCTTGTTGCGGGCTTGAACTCGCGATCACTGCTTCAAATTTTCTTTGCTTAACGCCCGGCCTCCTTGCCGATTCTGACATTAAAGTGGCGCTCATAGCTGGGATCAAACCAGGACCTCTCTGCCTCAATCTTGGTACTCTGAACTTTAGCCACTGGGCCACCCTGCTCTTGCTCTTACTTCATAACTTTAATATTCAAACCTCTGCTGAGTTGTTTATTGATGAACAAATAGTCTTGGTCGAGTTGTTTTATAAACTTGAAGCCTTTTTCTTCCATGAACACCCTGAGCGCTTCTGGGCCTTCAGGAAGTAAGAAAATCTCGATGGTGATCACCCTGATCTTCACGTCATCCCACGGGATGCTCTTCAGCACCTGCCGAACACAAATTCTGAAAATGTCTTTACAATCACTATCATGGGGTAATTGCTATTTGTTAAATCGTAAAGATTGAATCCTAATCATGTGATTGTAAACCTTATCTTCCCTACCTTATTCTGATCATTGATTTCATAAGATCCTTAGATTAGCGACATGTTTGTACCTTCAATTCGACGCCCTCGACGTCGAGTGACATGTAGTCCACCACAGGGTTGCCCAGGGCCGCCAGGATGCTGTAGAATGGATAGCACGGAACTCTCACCGACTTACTTGTCTTCTCGGCGTCCACAAGAGTGTTGCCCCACGCTTCTCTCCCTATACTGAAGAAACAAATTATCTCTTGATTATACTCCACGATTATATATGCATTTAGTGATAAAGTTGGTGTGGATGTTGTAATTGAAACGCTGTGATCAATACTCTTTAAAATTCGAATTTCAACTCAAACGAATTATTAGACGTTGTTTTTTAGAAACAGACATTCACTTGCAAGAAAAATTCTTTACAATCTTCGCGATTACATGAGGTATTATTTTCAACGAGGTATTATTACCCAAAGAAACCAAGAATACAAATTTGTAAACTCGACTCAGACAGGATTATGTACCAGCTAAATGACAGAGCTAGAAATAGTTTACGCCATCGTTGTCTGCCAGCTCGAAGGCCTGAGACTTGGGCAGATTTCAAGTGTTAATGTACAAATATTCAGTTGCAAATTGTATTCAATAACCAGAACCACGTGTAACGACGGCTTGTCCTAGTGTGAATCACGAACTCAAAAACAGGTTCCCTGTAGCTGGTGTCTGGGACGAGGCACGCCCGCATGATGTGCGCTCTTCTGTTCTTGCTCTTGAGGACGTGGTAGCTGACCGGCGTGGGCTCCATCAGAACGCCCGTCCAGCCGAGCTCCCGTTCAAGGTACAGTGTGTTAGATAAGCTCTCTCCCGTCAACGCACCTACTTCGAAGAAGAAGCCTCCTTTCTGCTATGGTATGGAATGGTTATTTCTTCCTTAATTTACGCGGTTTATAACCGGGAAAGGTACGCATAATGAACCAATATTTTAATAACAACGCAATTCATTCTCAATACATTTTATTTGCATTTTTCAGCAGTTAGGGCATAGAATTAAAACAAATATACACACGACCGACAAAATATTAATATACAACCAATATGAGTGCAGAATACGTGAATGTGGGAAAATTTAAGACCCTGAGGGTAATTTAAAACTCGATCCTGGTATAAATACGTCTGTACCATGAATTCTGGTATATATACGTCTATAAATTTGTATTTACGTATATTGGCGAGCAGAGAGATTTTTTTTAACTCGAAGAGGCATCACTGCAATGGCTATGACACCGAAAACCCTCACCATGTCCCTGAAAATCTCCTTGACGTGTTTGTCTTGGCCGTGCTGGGAGTAGAACTTCTGGCGCGGGTTGTCAAGGTAGTAAGGACCCTCTCGGGCGGGCGCGATGAGGGCCTCTCGAGCTGCCTGGATGACGGCCTCGTCTCGCATGTTTTTGCCCAGGAGGTCAGGGTGGAAAAACAAGTCCTCCGTCTCGGGAGAAGAACGCATCGCTTCGTGCTCGGTAACTGGTTTCAGGGTGTCTGCGGTCACATGTTGTGCTTAAAGTCATTCGTTAATTTAAATCAATGAGAGACTATTATACGTATACATTTTCAAGGCACTTATGTCATTATTCAAAGCAACTCCCTTGTGCGTTTCAATGAAGATAAATTTTTGTTTTGTTTCGTTTATGATTTCTGTCAATCAATGAATTTTTTAAGAACTATTTAACTTACCTTCAATAACTTCTACTATCACACTTTTGGTAAGAATAGGAATCCCTAATAATAGAAGAAATATCACCACAAAGAGCGGCAAAAGTGTTCTCAGAGAATATTTCATTACGAGGTACTTCATTTAAAACTCGATTATGTTATTCTGAAAAAATAAAATTGAATCAACTGTTAAACTTTGCTGGCATCTTCAGTTGGCCATTTGCCGGCTGGCTTTCTGGACTGCAGAGAGTACGAAGAATCTACATTTGTGCGCACTTCTCTATTGGTAACGCAAGTCACTGTAGACAAATATGTAAAGTTGAAGATATGGAGGTAGATCAAGCATGAATTGTTTCCCCGAGGCAAATTTAGAGAAGACGTATATTGTATATCTCCTCTATACCGTATTAATTAACATGTTTAAATAATAATAGTGAATCAATAATGTTGATATTCAACGAACTAAGGTCAAACGATTTAATTTTGAGACTAATTTCAACAGAAATTTCCAGTTGTACGCCGAAAGTATTTTTTCACTTTCAAAAGTTCTTCCGTAATGAATTCTACTGATTTTTTGTCCATAGTTCACCGCTTAAATAGCAAATTCTTGATCTAAACCAGTTTTCGATGCTTCGGCACTAATTATGCGATAGCTATTCGAAAATGGCTCGTTTTTCATTTCGGATTCTAAGTATCGCACAAGATGGAAACTCAAGTCCGACGTTACTGTAAACTTCGGTCGTAGAGCAGCACATGCCAATCATAGAAAGCCTTACACCGACTGCAGTCGCGGCAAGAGTCACACTGCTGGAGACGAGCTGAAGGAACCTCGCCGGACTGAACCAGTAAATTTCTGGTGTTGTTTTAGCCACGCGTTGCTTGAGTGGTTTGAAAACACTTAACTGAACGCTAATAAATCGATATGATGGTATAGAATATATGACTGAAGAATCATAATAGGGATTTGAATAAATAATGCATGACTGAAGAATCGAACATGGTCTGAGAAAGCAGCAAAAACTTTCAACAAACCATACAAGTTATTGAAATATCTATATAGTAGAATTAAAAATCAATGTAAATGATAAAATACAAAAACTACCATTCAAAATACAGCTGGATTGTCATCATGTTTTTGGTTAGCTAGATATCAATAATACAAAGCTATCGGGATGTTCAAATGACCGAATACATTTCATCGCACAAGAATTTTCGACTAAAAACTACGTTACGGGCATAGAACCCGTTGCCCGGAACGGGGCTTTAATTGTTACGAGCTCCACAGGATGTGGAACGTCGCTCGGCTAGACCAGTTCGCTATCTGAAGAAGCTCCTATAAACGCACTTGAGCAGGACAAACCTTGCACTGCAACTAATTGCTGTTGAAACCAATAACAACTCAAGCAAAGCATGACAGCAAATTTACTTACATCATTTACATATTCATGGCTCAATATTTGTCTTATTATACAAGACTTGATTCCTGCCCAAGTCTTAATTTCAGTGCATAGATAAATGTTTAAAATCGTTTATATCAATTCAATGAAATTTATTATTAGTAAAGAAAAACGTCAAAACAATCATACGAAAAAGATTATCCTGAATTATGAAAGTGGAATTAAAGGCCTGACATAATTGCATACGTTGAGAGTCAGTAGTCTCCCGTGTACGACAATTTCAAGTACGAATTTTTTTTACCCTTTAGATACATAAGGGGCCAAAAATTACCTGGCAAGATGGTTTTGCTGAAATATCATCACAACGAACAAATTTCAAAACTTCACGTTCCAGAAATTCCTCGATATCCAAGTTTTTGACATATTCTCGGTCATATTTTGCACCTAAATTTTCTTTAATTTAAGGAAATTAAAGTTTTTCTATCACGATCGCATGTTTCCACTGCTTTCTGCTCTGCATGGTGCCTGCTCATGGTCAATTGTAGACAGAGACTCATCCCGAGCGATGAGGGCCTCTCGAGCTGAGTGGATGACGGCCTCGTCTCGCATGTCTTTGTCCACGAGGTCAGAGTGGAAAAACAAGTCCTCCGTCTCGGGAGAAGTTTGTGTCATTTCGCTTCCGTTCGCTGGTTTCAAAGAGGCAGCGATAAGAATTCAAGCTATAACAAATAAAATTGAAAGAATGAAATTGTATTTTTAATCTAAGAATAAAGTAAAAATAGACTAAACTATTAAAAATCTTTCATTTCTTTGAATATAAAAGGAGATTATATGAAGTTTTATTTCAATTATTTAAGTCATTCGAAAAAATTTCAAATTGGAGGACAGGAGTAAACACATGGACTCGTTAACTCACTTTCTGTATTTTATCTAATCGCATTATTGTTGAAGAGCTGAATTTCCGATGCTATTACGATGAGAACCAGACAAATCGACATAATTTTCATCAGTGAACATGCCCTTGCAAGATTATTAATTATTTTAAAGAGAATTTATTAGGCGTTTTATTGTTTAAAGATTTTCTAGTCGGGTATTTCTGTAACTAAAACATACAAGCATTATAAATATATAACATGAACCACGTTCCAGGTATAATAACGACAACAGCTATGCAAGAAACTTCAGTTAAAAGATAAGCGATGAATATCCACGAATATAATAAAGAGAGGCATTCTAAAGCGTACGTTATATCAAATAATTTCAGTTTAAACAAGAATAATTTGGAAAAATTTCAAGTTTATGATTCAATACTATATAAAGAGCAAGAATTAATGAAATATTACCAAAATTTGGTGCAAAAATCTATGTTGCTAATAAATAAATTATGCGTTTAATTCAAAATTACTTTTTAAAGACAACACTTCTAACGAATCTAGTGTCTCCGATGTTGCCCATGTACAATGAATTTCTAATTTTATTTTCAAATATTTAAAAAAATTAATCGTCTAGTTTTTTAATATATGAAAAATGGTAAAGTTCACAATTATATATTCTGTCAATTGATTCATGCATTGCCTCCGACTTCAGGCAAGCGTGCAAGATTTCAGAATTCAGATCGATTTTTTAAATATAAATTATGAGATTTGTATCAGTCAAAATAATTTTTTCAATTTTTAATATTAATTTTTTTTACATTTCTAAAATTATTTATTCTGACAATTGATTCAAGCATTGTCTCAAGCTTTACGCAAGTGTGCAAAATTTCAGATCGATTGTAGAGGTAGAAGTGTGTTAAATATCGATTGTAATATTTGTAGCAGGCAAACAAGCAACCAAACAAACAACAAGAAGTGAAATTAAAGAGAAGTGTTGTAAAATCATGATCTAAGTGAGTTTATTGAACATTATTATAAACAGACGAAACATTATTATAAACACGATAAAAACAGTTCAATGTCATTCTCGTGCAGGAGAAGTAGTACGCAGTTTTATTGCACTAAGCATTCCAGCCGATCTGGTTCTGGTTTGCCAGCGAACGTTTATCTTTAGATTCGTATATTAATGAAGTCTTGAAGCCTAATAAGTTGAGTGAAATTTTGCGTTTGTGCACTCATTTATGCTGAACCGATGATAGGGATGAACCTAATCATCACAGTTTAATTATTTTCCTGGTGCCTATTTGTTCAAGATAACACTAAGTTTTTTAAACAATCTAGCTTAAAATCAATAACACCATCGAGGGATATTTACGTGTTTGTCAATTAACAATGGGCGTACAATCGGCAAGGAGCCGGAAAAATATAGTACATATGCTGCTCTGTAGCTTACATCAAACTTGAAGCGTCCATATCTCGTCAAGCGATGAATAAATTTGTCCGAATTTTCTGTACTTTTTTCTACAAATTCCCAGCTGAAACCTCTACAACGCCGTGAACTACGACCCGAACAGCAATGAAAGTTGATGCATATTCATTGGAATAAACTTTTGTGCGAATTGGATCACGGAATGCCAAAGCATGGTGAGAATGAAATGCGTGTTACTAGATAAGTAGTGCAAATTTCAAACTTAGTTCATATTTCGATCCGTTTTCGATCACGCTAGAGGGTTTATATAGTGGTCTATGTAGAATTGAAGATTAGTGCTTAATGAAAAGTGTTGACGTTCAATTAACATGGAACAGAATTGAATTAATAATTGGAACACGACAACAAAATTGTTAGCTACCCAACTAATAAATAATTTAATAATTAATCTATGCTTCTTCATAACACACATAGGTTTAAAGATTTATTTTTTTGCAGCAGGATATGTCAAAAATATTTTAAATAGAATTTGAACTTTTCAGAAATTTCTTGTCACATTTTTTTAAAACAATTATAGCATTAGGGCTAAGTCCGTTCCAACAAACTTTTACCCTCGGGTATCGCCGCTGAGGTACGCAGGAAGTAACTACGGGCTCAATGACGACTACTACAACCTGTACGAGGGGACGCGGTTGCGGGGCAGGAGTTCAGAGGCAACACAGACGTCGCTGACTTAGGGGACTCGATATGGCGAACGGACTTAGGGGACTTCAGCGGCCTCGGAACGGACTAGTGGTTGACGTTGCTACAACAACAACAAAACTCGATATGGCCGTCTCATTGCTTATCGTGACCGGACTGTCGGTGTGGACGTTCTACGCGTGAGCATAAAACCGTACAAGGTTGAACTGTTTCGGAGATAATGTCAATAATTTACTTACGAACTCCTCCCAACAGTTAAAATTGTGCCTTTCGAAAACTTATACCGCTTAATAATATAAAATACTACGAACATTGTTTTCTGCCTGAACATACTGTAGCATTTCATGTTCTCGTGTCCAAGTTATAAAATTAAACTGTCCAATGACGATTGTATTCAGAGGGTGCCAGTAATGTTAATACATTTTAACAGATCGGATATTAAGAATGAATCTTGTAACGTGAAGATTTAGAATGAAATTCGGTTATTTTTTCATCTGTACATACTAAATACAAACATTTGAATAATGGATACAATTCCGTTGGAACATATTTTCATAATTGATGCCTGGAAGAAGACTTCGTCCTATCTTCCTTTCCCGGTCCTTTTTACCGGCCTTCCCGTTAACAAAATTATGAACCAACAGCGACGTCAACTTCACGGGGTCCAATGTGTGCGTGTACGCGGATAAGCACAACACTAACGGGAACATCGATCTTGACAATGACAGATGTCTTACTCTGTAAGACAATGTCATCAATGTTTACAGTGCAAGATGTCATGTTCAATGCTGCCCGGTGTAAAATACCATGTTCAAAGTTTTACGGTGCAAGGCACCATGAACGATATTTTTTATTCATTTTGAATACCTTGCCATCTACCTTTTATTTTATCCTGGAAATTCCGTATTGACTTATTTTGAAAAATCTGCATTCTTCGTCTTGTAATCATATTGTAATATATTCGTAACTTTATCGATGACGTTCACTATACCCATTTGTTTTAATTATGTTGATATGAAATTGTGCAGGCGTCTACTCACAAATGGTAATGTTTGAGGGAAAGTAAAATGGAACAGCCCGTAAAATATCCTGCCGTCCCTAAATTTCTCAAACTGAATGACCATCTCCAGAAAACTCGTTTAGCCAGATATAGTTTTTATAATAAACTTGCTTGAATTTCACTGAACTTTAGGGCATACCGATCATACAATACACCGTGCAGATGGACGAGCTCGGTCTGCCCGACAACTCCATCAGGTCTGTGGCAGGGGGTGGAGTGCTGGGCCATCCCTGCGGTGAACGCCGCGGTCATGACGCCACCAACTGAACAGATGCGGCTGATGTTCATAGCGCGCTGAGAGGCTTCATTTATACTATGAATAAATAATGAAAACAGACAAATAATAAGCTACGTGTTTTATACACGAATTTTCGTTTGTGTTCGCACACACTTTAATGTGAATCAGTGTTTGAATATTGTAAATCACAAATGCTGCGGATGCTGGCTGGTGTGATATGCGCTCAGTCCAGGCCATCTTTCCCTGTTCGGTGAATTGCGTTCTCTTGCATTTGTTCGCCTAAATATTTTTGGTATTTCTTTAGTTAACGTTTCATTTCACTGTTTTCAATGCTCATAGCGGGATGTGGAAATTATAATAATCAGGAACGCTATGATTCTTCGTGTATTTTGCTCGCTCTTAACAACGAAGTTGAGTACCTATTAATTTGATAGCGTACTTAATATATGTAGAAATTGGGCAGCAGGCATAGTCCTCCGACTGTCAACATAGAGCACGAAGCGGCTTTGTTGTGGTAAACCAAATAATTGGATTAATTATGCTTTTGCCTTGCCTTCGACGACGGGCGCTGTTAATAATCTCTTAATGTTTCGTGTACATATTATCATGATTATTACAGCCTACTGTTTAGTTTATTCTGTTCCACTTTTATTATTGCCCACGAGTGTTTTTAGCGACTGAGCCTGACAAGCGAAGAAAGCTGGCTACAAATTTGGTCTATTTAGCCCTATAATTCCACTGTTGTAAATATTGCCTCCTCGACAAGCGGATGACCAAGTTCACTTTCTCAACGTTTAATTTTAAACCAGGCAGTCAAGCGTTTTAATGCGGAATAATATCATAATATCAAGGTATAATATATTCCATTATTTGAATGGTTCATAGAAGAACTTCTATAAGCACTCACGGATCACGTTAGATAAATAGATTCGTCACGAAGCAATGACTTTACTGGGGAAAAGAACCTAAATAATAGAGCGTAAGTGACGCTCATTTTATCTGGGTTAAGACATAATAATAGGGCACGAGATCGTCACTTGCAGTATGCTGGAGGAACCCACCAGCTTCGTCTTCATGGAGTGGCCCGACATCCGCACTCATCTCTGCGGATTGGACTCCAGCTATTCAATCTCACAACTACCGCATTTCCTGTTCTTTGAGATAGTTTCGGAATTGTTTTCATGGTTCAAAATTTTTGTGTTGTATCATATATACGTGTATCACGAACTTTATTTCCACCAAAATTTCAGCCGTATTTTCGACAAAAAAAAATCAAAAACCTTATTTTTGGAAGACGTCGTCGCTGAGGTACGCGGGAAGTCCGTGCAGCCTCAACGACAATTACTACAACCTGTACAAAGGTAATTACTATCGAGGGAAGGAGTTCAGGGGCAACACAAACGCGTCCGACGTGGGTGACCTGGACATGGCCGTCTCATCGCTCGTCGTGACTGGACAATCGCCTTGGATGTTCTATATGCGAGGCCGTTCAACTACGCGAATAGCTCACTACTCTAAATGACGTTTCAAAAGAAACACGTTCATGTACATCCAACCGTTAGTTCGAATTCATTAAACATCTGCCTTCAATTTGTTCATAATTTGACCCAAAATTATTTTTTGAGCTTCTTGATTCGGTTTCCGAGTTTATAGCTCGACCCTTGCCACCAACAGCGGCCTCCACTACACCGGGGCCAACGTGTGCATGTACCCAGACTATCACAGCACCAACGATGACATCCATCTTGACTTAGCACATTACGACCACGTAAGATACCATACTTGATCCATACAGCGACTAAAACCACTTTATGTGCTTAAGTGCGTGATGGGTTAAAAGCAAGCATATTATGTTAGACAACAGGCTTGATATTTAATACGTACAATAAATGCCATTCTCAATGTCTATCTTAATGATTCAGTGCTTGATATTTTTAGGCGTAAAATACCTTACTCGATGACGTTCTATCAAACGGTTGAAAAGGCTAACATCTGAACTCTAAGTCACAGTACGTGGACCGACAATAAATAATAACATAGTGAAGTTATTATTTATGCCCTGATTCATTTGATCAGGCCATGGTGGCATGATGCCGGTTCTCAAAAGCCCGTCCACCTATTTTCGCTACTGGTTTCGGGTTTCGAACTCCTAAATCGCTGCTTCAATTTTGTTGATCTTTATCTATCGGTCACCCGCCAATCTAATGCAGCAATGAATAGTGAACGAGGGAGTTCTATCCTAACCGTTGAGGCAAGAGGTTCCTTGTGCTGAGCTCCCGTGACAGTAGCCGGCTTCGGCCGGCTGCTACGTCATCTTTCTAGAACTATCTTTCTCGAACTTTGAAAATGCCGTACCCCAGGTGAGTGGTTAGCGCCCCCAGGTGAGTGGTTAGTGCCCCCTGCAGGAACCTCCTCCTGGAGTGGGACTCTCTGCCCTGGAGTGGGACTCTCTGCCCTGGTGTGGGACTCTCTGCCCTGGAGTGGGGCTCTCTGCCCTGGAGTGGGACCCTCTGCCCTGGCGTGGGGCTCTCCACCCCGGTGTGGTCTCCACTTTGGCGGCCCCACTCTGTAGTCATTCAGCTTTCGAGAAACATCGGAAAACTCTTCAGAACACCTAAATTCCTAGCTGAAAATAAAGTTCCTTAATTTTTTTAAACTGTCCTGTCATGGGGCCGCATTGAACTAGTCTTCAGAGGCTCCCATAAACTTTGATTTAAGAAGAAGAAGAATAGTGAACGAGTTTTTAATGAGGAATGACACTTTGTACAAGTGGTTTAGACACACATTTACCCTGAAACAGTTTTTATTTATTTCTTAAAAATTTTGAGAGTAAGAGAATAATACAAGTGCATGCAAGTGCAAAAATGTAAGTTTAGAACGTTTGCCCTTACACCTGCAGCGTTTTTTTTTCTAGACATGGTCAACCTCGGTTTGGCCGACAACTCCATCAGGCGCAGGGCTGCTTCAGCGACCGCGTACTATAGGCCATCCCGGCGGTGAACTCCGCGGGCAAGACGCAACTAACTGAATTAATTAACTGGCGCGCGTGGTGTTCAGTGCGCGTACATGTAATTTATGCTTGTGCGAAGAACAGATGTACGTGCGTGAAGAACAGACGTGCGTGATGTTTCCTGCACATAAGTAGGCTGGCTCTATGTGCGTGATGAACCAATGTGTGTGATGTCCATTTTTGCGCCTTTTTAGCGCATTTTCTCATTTGTGGAAAAATGCACTATTGTGCTCGTCATGTCCGTCTGTCTGTCCGTCCGTCCGTCCGTGACCTCAAAATTTCGTCGACGAGAAAATGCGCTCTCTGTCACTCACTGCAGTGAGTACTGAGATATACTTTTTAGGCTGCATGTGTTGTATTTATGAACAAAATAAGAGAATGTGTTTGTGGTCATGATCGTTCATGAAATACACTTCGAGCTAGAAGCATTCGTGTAGGTACGTGTGTGGCTGAATGCCATATTCATGCAATATTATGATTTGTTAGGTGAGTTTATAAGTTGTATTTCTCCCTAAATTTGGTTTAATAAACGATACTTTAAACTGCCTTAATGTGCTATCTTCACACCATTACCCGCATGATCACGCAATACCAGCGTGGTCAGTTCATCGCTCAGCAATAATTGTAGGGTAACATGGGGCAGCGCGCCCCCCTGTAGGGTATTTTCTACCTACGCTTGAGGAAATCCTTTTCTAGAATTCGATCGCAATAATTCGCCAAGGGGTTGAAACAAGTGATAAAAATGAAAGGAGTTCAACTGATTTAATTAGATTTCTTTTGCTGTACAGGAAGTTGTTCTTTCAATCGGGGCCATCCAAATTTAGAAAAAATAGTGTCCACCGGTCTGCTTTATATATGGAAGCCGCAATTTTGAAGTTTTGAGTATTGCATATTGAACGAAAAGATACGTCTAATTTAAACAACGGTGATACAAGAACAATTTTGTGAATTATTCAGTGTTTCATTATAGCATTAATTCATAACCAAAGCTTACCTTATTAAAACAAAGTAAGTGCACGCACTGTGTTTTTCAAAAAATGCCGAGGCAATTGCAATATGCAAGTTTTTAGACAGTAGTTTTAACGAGGTCTTATTAGAAGTTATTGAAGATCGCGAGAGATACAAGTTATATAGGTAGGTCGCCACTATTTCACGAATATATGCACAACAACTTAACATGAACACTTTGGCATTTACAGGTTAAGTTTAATAGTAAAAGTAGAATTACAGATTTTTAAGAACCCGCCAATCAAAGTAGAAAGTTTCCCAAGTTTAATAGGAATTTATGGTGCAGATCAGCAAAGGTTTTAGTTTAGACTCGTGCATTTATTTAATTCAACTGGACGCCGAAGACATCATTGTTAAAGCTCCAACATATAAACTTAGATTATCCTAAACTGTAAGCCGAACTATAATCCTGCAAGTATATTATATAATCGTTTACGCTGTTCCTCTATATCCTCGGATCCCGCTACGACCGAACTACCCTCAGGTCATACTTAATTACCATTCATATAAGAGTTGCAAAGCAACCTTGGACTTCATTTATGAAAAAGATCCACGCGTCTGAGAATTTAACGCTTATGCTCCGAGGAGAAAAATATTGACGGCGAACGGTCTATAGAGTATTTTCTGTATATATGTTCAGAACCACCATGGGTTACGTGAGCTCGTTGGAGCTGTGCCGAATACGTGGAACTTAGCCGTCAGCTTTTGAATCCTAGAACCATGAAGTTCGAGTCTGAGCTTTTTTATACCTCATAAACACCGAGAATACCATTTGTGTTTTTTTTTAATTCTCCTCATTGCTTCGTCACCTTCGTGGAATATGACGAGTTATCACACCAAAATTAAATGAAACGAAGTCTGTTACGCATGTCGCGGACATTGTTAGTTACTCGGATCTTGTAGCAATCTAGCCACTAAACGATTGCCCCCAATTCGCAAAAAGTGCAAGGAAAGTTTATACTTCGGTGAACATTTACTTCATAAAGCCACCGTAAACCCTGCACATTCAGAATTTAATTAGGCATAGTCAAATACAAATGTAACCAGATATTAAATTTATTATTCTAAAAAGTTCAGAGGGACTTGGTTCACTATTTCTGCTCCAAATAAAAAATCAATTGGAAAAAATTGAAAATTCTACCACAACTCGAATCTAAGAAGAGCTCAACTAACTAATTCCACAGCTCAGTTCAAGAATTAGTTAGTTCAATAATTCTCGTCGTTTGAAAGCCTAGACATGAACACATGTAAGGCAAGTCTTTACACTAATAGAATAAATTATTTTTACAATATTCTGCAATCAGCAGAATAATGGCAAAAATCTAGGACACAATAGGTGATAAACATCGTGATAACAAACAGCTTAGGGTTATTCAAAATCACATGTCCTAAAGATAAAAATAAGTTCTTAAAATATGTTACTAATGCTAGTAATCTTTAGTGCTATACTCCTCATATCGGCTTGAGCAAGAAACTGGCCTCTTGTTAATATTATCACATTTAGACATGCAATTACAGTATTACACCCTGGTCATACATTGATTGCTCACGTTATTTTGACGGATCTGAAAGGCACTAAAAACTGAATTACATTTTGTTAATCAATAGATACCTGTGTGAGAAGAAAGTTTCTCATACATCATGGAAAAAATGGCGAGATAATAAAAAAATTATGCTTCGCTGTTAAATCCTGACAGCATCACGTCCACTGAATAATATTTCACTAAAAATCTGTCACTCTAGCAGTCTAGCTATTCAGACTGGATCTATCCCACTAATAGCTATTGAATTGTAGTATACTACAAGTACAAAGTATTTGCTTTATTGGCACCTGACCACTTGAATGATTTAATCAAGAAGTTCAAAACTTTTCTTAGAGAGACATGTCAGTCAGCCATATAAAACATGCTATAAATGTAAAAGATAGGCAGCATACAATGAGAAACATGTCAGTCAGGCATGTCAAACATGACATAAATGTAATAGATAGGCAGCATACAAAGAGAAACATGTCAGTGAGGCGTGTCAAAAATGAGATAAATGAAATAAAATAACAATATCGGTCTAAATCAGGCTCTCTGACTAACTCAATTTTCCACACTAAACTTCTAGCAGGCTCATAACCAGCTTTGCATTCACGTTTTGGAAATGGTGTTCACAGTCACCTGCAAGCTTTCTAATTTATCACGACACAGGCTAGCTAATCTCAACAAAATGTTCTCCAGTCATGCTCTGCATTAAACACAAAGATTTGCAGTATGATTTCATGATCCAATAAGTACATTTTTATAATGAAATATGAGAGCGAAAATAGCTAGATTGTCTGCAGCGATAAAACGAGTGCAATTTTAAATCGGAGCGTCGGTGTTGTTTCCAACCTCCCAAGAAATCCTTTGAGCTGACGAGAAGTTCTCTATTTTCGTAAAAGTTCGCTGGATTATTTTTTACGAACGCGATAATGCAGACGGCTATGAAGTAATTCAATGCATTGCTCTACATTTTTAACTTTTGAAAGTTTTACATCTGTTATCTCAGCAAAAATATTGCACCGAAGAAGTCGACTTCCCTGAAGAGCGCTACACTAATTAGTTTAAAATGTACGAACAAAAACTTTCGTTTTGTATCTAAACAAGCAGAAATATCGGTGAGTTTTGACTCGCCGATGACTCACTTTTAATATTTTTAACGCGTAAATTTAGCTAAAACACGCATTATTTTAGCTCAAAATTTCAAGAAAATAATGCCCTTTTCAAATAGATTGACGGTGTATTTTTAAAACACTTCTCTTTAACTTCACTTCACGTTGTTTGTTTGTTTGTTTGTCTGCTACAAATCTCATAATCGATATCTAACACATTTATACCTGTCCAATCGATCTGAAATTTTGAACACTTGTGTAAAGTCAGAGACAATACTTGTATCAATTGACAGAACAAATAATTCTAAAAATTTTTAAAAATTGTATATTAAAAAATAAAAAAAAGTTTTTTTAATATTTAAAAATCAAATAAAAAATAAAGTTACAGGTGTAACATCGGAGACACTGGCCTCTTTAGAATTAAGTGTTGTCTCTAAAAAGTAATTTTTAAACGCATATTATTAATTATTAATTTTATACTTTTAACAGAGAAATTTAGTTAAAGCGCACATTATTTAAGCTCGAAATTGAGAGAAAATAATAATTTTTAAGCAAATTGACAATGTATTTTAATTTTGATTTTAATATTTTGATATGAATACACGAATGATTAAATTTTTGATATGAATGCATGAATGATATGAGAAATTTTGTACAGCAAAGAAGGTTATAAAAATAAAATACGATTAAGCATAAGAAAAGCTCATTTGTCGAGACATTTCAATAGCATTTCTGTATTCTATGGCAGACAGCATATATCAGCGAAAAAATACCTGATGCAATTGGCAACAGAGAGCAGGCTTGCAATATTAGCATCTAGGATACGTGCTAAACTTATGAAAATAACAATTAAATTTTTTCATCGTATAACGGAACAAAGTGCAATGAACCTGCAGGGCCAATTCATTTTAACCGTCACTTTGGTTATAGTTTTCCCATGTAAAAGTCCATTGGGTGTGTCTAGTTAATGTTTTTTTAAACCTTTATGCAAAATTAATGAGTGGTGATTTATTATATTGAGGTCCGCAGCGTGGTAAAAATAGTTGTCCTCAGCAGACATCTCGAGGGGTGAGTCAAAACTCACCATATCTAAAGTGTGGTGAAGGTATTTATTCTCAGTGCACATCGCAATACCCAAAGCGAGGTAAAGATATTTACTCCCAGTGGACATCGAGAGTGAGCCATAACTCACCATATATTAAGCGTGGTGAAGATATTTACTCTCAGTCGACATCGAGAGTGAGCCATAACTCACCATATATTAAGCGTGGTGAAGATATTTACTCTCAGTGGACATCGAGAGTGAGCCATATAACACACCGAACAAACGCTCCCCTAGCTCTCTCTCACTGCACTCGCTCCGTCAGTGCATGGAGGTCATATCCCGCTACGCGCTCCACTCCCCTCTCAATGCGGGTATTTTCGTGCAACGATCGTTAAGAACGCATGTGTCGCATACACGTAAATTACAAAAGGAGAAAAAAGTTTATGTATGAATATAGGGCCCGGTTTAAGGGGTCTTAAAAGTCATATGATATTTTAATTTACAAATGCAGTGAGAAGTTACCATTTTTTTAGACAAAAATGTTAGTAGAAGAAACGAATTCATATTAACTGAAATTATTTTAAATTCAAATTAGAATTGGATTGCTTTGGCGATATTGAGCGAAGCGATTCATGACTTGGGACGTTAAATCATCGCTGCTTCAAGGGAGCAGCACTGAAACGCATATACCTTATGACCTTTTGATGAGTTTAGGACGTCGTTGTCCACGGTCACGCTGATGCGCCGCCTTCGTCGTCCTCCGTCTCCGAGTCGTCGTCGGATGTAACGTTGGACGTGTTCCGTTTATTTGCCCTCCTTTGGGCCACCTGATGCAGGATGCTGTTGCTTGTCACTTGCTGAGGGTGGTTTCCCATTAATGGACAATCCGAGATCTTTCTCAACCACTTGTCCAGTCGTCTTTTGAATGTTGCAAGGGTGAACTCCCCTCCTCTCAGCGCTTTTGGCAAGACATTAAAGAGCCTCGGCCCTACGACGGACAGTGATCCCCCACGAAGAGTCTGTACTCTGGCCGCGGCTCGGTTATTAGATGGGGGAATCCTGCACAGTCTCCCCCTTCTTTCGTTGTAATATGTCATTATTTTGGAGGTCTCACTCTCAAAGTTGGGAGCCAGTCCGTTTATCATCTTCCAAGTGTACAGTATGATATACCTTTCTCTTCTTCTCTCCAGTGCGTACAGTTCCAGGTGTGTCAGCCTTCCCCAGTAGTTCAGGTTCAGCTCCCTCATGCCGCTGATCCTGTACGTGAAGGTCCGCGGCACTGCCTCCAGTTTCCGCACCGCACCCGCCTTGAGTGGCGACCAAAGTTGGCAGCAATACTCAAGATTGGGGAGCACTAGGGCTCTGAAGAGTGCAATCATTGGTGCTGCTTCTATCGTTCGAAATGTCCGCCATATCCACCCCATCCGTTGCCGGCTGCGCGCGACTATTTTCACGATATGGGCATCGAACGTGGCTTCAGTACTCCTCAACACTCCGAGATCTCGAACTAGTTGCTTCTCCTCAATTTCTGTGCCATCTGATGCCAAGAAGCGATGTGGCATCCCGATCTCTGTGCGGACTCTGTATCTCATTACTTCGAACTTGGTGCCGTTGAACTGCATATTGTTCAATAGGGCCCAATCGTAGATTGACGATAGATCATCCTGTAATCTCTCGCAGTCTAGGTCATCTGTGATCTTCATCAGCACTCTTGTATCGTCCGCAAATGATGATGTAGATGCGTGGGTGAGTTCCGAGTCTATGTCGGCAATGTGGATGAGGAAGAGGACCGGTCCAAGCACTGAGCCCTGCGGGACTCCGCTTTTCATCTTCGCTTCTCTCGATTTCGAGTTTCCAATTGCGACAGCTTGTACTCTATCTGTAAGGAAGTTGTGGATCCGCCTCAACAGGCTTCCTCCTACCCCCAACAGCCTCAGCTTTCTAAAGAGCACCCCATGGTCAACTTTGTCAAAAGCTTTAGCAAAGTCCAGGTATATCACGTACACGCCAGCTCCCTCTTCCAGCTGGGCCACTAGACGGTGATTGTGTTCCAGTAACTGTGACAAACAGGAACGATTACGCCGGAAACCATGTTGTCCGTTATTAAACAGGTCTGCCTCTTCCATATACCGGACAAGCCTCCTGGCCACTACCTTCACAAAAACCTTTATCACATCTGAGGTCAAGGTCACAGGTCTGTAATTTTGGGATCTGTCCCTCGCACCTCCTTTGTGGATTGGCGTTATCAGTCCTACTTTTACGCCCTCAGGAATAATTCCCTCCACCTCATTCATATTTATAACTCATATCACTTCCCTGTAGTCGCGCTCGACATATTCAGATAACTATAAGCTGTCAAGACTGATTATCTTCTCTCAAGAGGGAAGTATTAAAGTGCATTGAAGTCTGTTGGCGTGATGCAATGCGACGATCAGCATAAGGCGGTATCGGCTAATCGGAAGATTTTGGTGGAACAGACCTCCCGATTAAAATGTTGCATTAGAAAAATCTAAATTAAATCCCCCCCGAGATACCGAAACAGATTACCCCTCTAGAATACCCTTATGAAAGGCACTTCCACGAAATCACTCCAGAATACCCTTCCTGGGATACCCTCAGAAAACCATGCATCCACCCCCAGAATACCACTGCAGAATAACTCTAGTATTCCCCTCCGGAATACCCCTCTGTAATACCCCAACCAAAATACTGTCATTTCTACATAATATCAATTTCTTAAAGGTTTTTCAGAATAAAATTGCTCAAGTGGAATATAGAGGATGATTTTTCAACTAATAATTTTTACTTGCGTTTGGCTTATTCTCACGTAACTAAAGGTTGCTTTATAGTCAATTTAACTTTTTTTAGAATAAGATTTTCGCTAATAAACGATTAATTTGGAAACTTAGTACAAAATATAAATTTGGAAGCGGCGTAAAACTTATTAAATGTAAACAAACTCGGAACCTAGAAGCCTCGAAGTCCAGAGCCCAGCGCCTGGCGGTTCTCCGTTAGACTTGACATGGGAGAATATCATGCGTGCGTACTTTGAAATTACTTATAAATCAATACCAGGCGTTGTAACTGCCCCGTAATTGCAGCGCACCGAATGAGGTCCTCAAGTTTGTTCTCTTAACGACACATTTCATGCATGACACAATCTGCAAACACGCGAGGTCTTTGCGAGAAGCACGGATAAGCGTTAAATTTTCTGTAGCGAGTTGAAGAACATTTCAACCACCTTCTTCGATCGCACGAATAGTTCATACGTTCTCATGAATACAGAAGATATTAATTGCTGTTAAGAAAGAATGGCATGTTAATCTGGCCTGACTGTGCGACCAGTGCTCGTGTGGAGTGGTCTTGTTTCTTGTTGAAGCGCTCTTAATTTTCATAGCTGTATAACCGACCAGGTAAGAATTGGAGTACAGAAATGTACCAAACAAAATATATTAAGATTAGTATGTATTTTAAATATTCGTGCGTTTCAATTTCACAAATTATCTCGGTAAAGAGTGGAGTATAAAACAATGAATGCGATCAATGAAGCGGAAGTTGACCCTAAAAAAATTAAATATAAAACATCACTTCTGTAGAGGAATCGAATGAAACAATAAGCATTTACGTATATTTTCTATCGTTAGTTATTTACTTTCTCCAGAAATTTTTAATTTGATAGTATACCTTCCGTAACCCTAGGAGCTATTTCATGTTTCTGATCAGAATCATTGATTCGTCAAAGTAATCATAGGAAGGATATTTTATGATGATTAAGTCGTTTAAATTGATCTGAGATCGACTAATATTGGCCCAAGCCTATGAGATTTTACACTCTACTTCACTTTTTCTGGCAGTAATCACAATTCCGTGGCTATTGAATAGCTTCATTCCATAAATATAATTTCCGGCTAAAAATTAAATGGAGAGAAACAAATCGACTTCTCTAATTGTTATAAATTACGGGACGTTTACCTGATTACCGATAGACAATCTGTATCAAAACATAGGCGCAACCACCCGCTGGGGTAGCAACCGCCACGACGATGAGGACTGCGTTTGGGACGCTCTTGGCCACGACGTGTTTAGGCGCCGTGTACTTCTGTGGCGCTGAAGGTGTGATGCTGGGCTCGGTACTTGCCTACAAAGTGGAACTGCAAGCCTCGGACCTTGCAGGAAACGTGGTCAGCACCACGTACCCCAACATGACGCTCGTCAGGTGCGCCGCCATGGCCTCCAGTCAAAAAGATTCTACGTTTTGTTTGACGGCCTCGCGAGACTGCATAGTAGCCAACGCCGTCATCCCGCCCTACTACAACAACAGCGACGGCAACGGCTTCCACCGCTGCTTCACTACCTCCAAGCCGCTCTTCGATAAAGGTGAGTGATCAAAACACTACTACATCTCACTAAAACCACAGCGACGTTAACGCCTACCGCTGCTGCTGAGGGCAACAGGCTATTTTCCGGTAAAGGTGTGATCAAAACACCTTCGTTACTACACAAAACTATTATTCCTATTTAAGTTAAATATAATAGGTCTACATCACAACCATAGTAGAGAACTTGACAGGTCAAGTCTCTCCAACACCAGCTGAATCAAGTTTCTGATATAATACATGAATATTGGGTCAAGAACATAAGTTCTCTTGTGAGTAAAAGATGTATGGATCTAAACAGTTTTTGAATAATGACTGAACATTGCTGGTTGCTGACAATGAAATATAGGATTTCACTTTATGTCAGGAACTAATTTAAAATTTTCCTTGGCCGCAGCCGCTGCGCTGATGGACTGCGCCATGAACGGCAACTGTTGCCCCCAACCCTTCTTCAACGTGACGAACGTGGGCTGCGTGTACAGCCCCAGCTTCTGGTGGTTCCCCTACGTCACCCACGACTTCGCCCGTAAGATGTGCCAGAGCATGTGGCCCACTGGGGACCTCTACATCAAGCCCACCAACTACCCCGCCCTCATATACTACCTCCAGTCCCACGGTGAGTTCATACCCTCGTCAGCCCACCAACTACCCGTCTTTGTATCCTACCTTTAGTCTATGGGTGAGCTGTTACTGTCAGCCCGCTAAAAGCTTGACTAAAAACATTATCATCTAATATCACAGACTTGTCATCGTTTCATAACTGCCCATTTTTAGTGACATCTTCCTGACTACAATAAACACAGGTTACCTGCCTTGGACAGGAATGACGGTGTCGCCAGCATTTAATGTTGCTGAGCGCCGTAGATAAAATCGTGTTAAACCAATACCATTTTTCAAGCATTAATATTATGAAGGTTTTCATTACTATTCAAATTAAGGTTGGTAGAAATTCATTTTTATTCTGAATGGACTCATGCTATTATTTTTTTATTGTTTTTTTTCTCTGAGCCTTGAAATTTTGCATCAATCCGAGTAAATTTTCTGGCTTATTTACTGCGTTCGTTCACCAAGCTCATGCATCGTTTCAGGCCAAAAGGACGTAAGGGTGGGGGCAACCCGTGTGGGCGATTCTAGTCAATTCCAGTGGAGTGACGGCACTCCAGTGGCATGGTCTGATTTCGGGGTCTGGGGATGGGCACAGCAGCCCGACGGCAACGGTTGGCCGCTGTGGCTTGGCAGGGTTGACTGTGTGATTGTGATGACTGACCAAACAAAGAATGGACTCGATGATTCCTACTGCTTCTCTCTCAACACTTACCTCTGCCAAATACCATAGGCTTAAACAGGACAATTGAAGGAGTTAGTACGACGGCAGGATGAGATAAATATATCCTAAAAAACTATGTATACATGCGTTACAAGAAGAAAATGTTGCAGGTACCAAATCAAGTGTCAATAAATTACAAAATTTAATCTTTAAATCAAGGATTTGCAGTTAATCTTGAAAATCTTTTGACATATTCAGATATAAATGCTATCTATTAAAAAGAGGATTCTATATGAAGTATGTGTTTCTCTGAAGTTGAAAGGTATACTGAAAATCTTCTATAAATTAAAATAGAACGGAAAAATATTTATTAACAAATTTACCTAGAAGTAGTTCCAAACACCTTCAATGAACATGCAAAAAAGCACTAATCGAAGATTTAATTAATCCGCTGAGCAATCGTGACTACAACTTCCGAACCACCTGTTCCGTAATGAATGGAAGCTCGTGCGTGTAAAAGTATCACAATAAGTGTGTTTCAATATTTGCTGCTGTATCCTGGAATATGCGGAACAAAATAAATTTCCGTGCATGTTTCTGTGTTAGGTACAAGCAAACGGCATCAAACTTAATCGTTCCTAATTTCTGCACCGCAGCGAGTCAGGAATACTGGGTTCAGTTAATACAGTAATAAAACAGAGGTATTGTAGGGACCGGGATGCTCCGTCATAATTGCACAGAGCAACGCGACAGAGAGGCTCTGTCATAACTGACAGAGAGGCTCTATCATAACTGCAGGGAGCAACAAGGCAACAGGCTGATATATTATCAGTGTTGCTATTGATGGGAGCGTTTTTGATGTTAGCGCATAAGATGTTAGTGCACTTGGTGTCAGCACATAATATGTTATACGGTAGTGCAATTGATGTCAGCACATAAGATGTTACTGCACTTGATGTCAGCACATAAGATGTTAGTGCACTTGATGTTAGCGTATTTATTGTTGATGCACTTGATGTTAGCGTACTTATTGCTGATGCATTTGATATTAGCGTATTTATTGCAGATGCAGTTGATGCTAGCGTATTTATTGCTGATGCTCCTGATGTCAGCGTATTTATTGCTGAAGCACTTGATGTTAGCGTATATATTTCAAATGCACTTGATGTTAGCGTATTTATTGCTGATGCACTTGATGTTAGCGTATTTATTATTGATGTACTTGATGTTAGCGTATTTATTGCTGATGCAAGTTATTCTATTTTTTGGAAATCTCTGTGTCGCCCTTATTCCAAAATATAATCCAAAATATAATGAAATTACAAGAAAAGCTAAGACCATTCTCTAGATCTTTTGTTTACGAATCGAATGATAAATTTCTCAATGCTGTAGCTTGAAAATCATAGGAGATAGATTTTTATGATGGCGCATTCTGGAAAGTTTAATTTTTCAGGGGAGCCAAATAAGTTAAATTTATTGAAAAAGGGGATATACAAAAAAATTGATTGATATTGCAGCTACAAAATGACTCAAGAAAACGGAGAAGCCAAAATTTTGGATTTTTAACCGAGACACTCCCCAAAAAATGTGTCATTTGAGATTATAAAAAAATTATTAAATTATTTTGCATTGAAACAAAAGATGAGTACGATAAAGCGATGCGACTCGGTACAACAAATAAGATTCGAACAATAATCAACATTTACTAAGCCGCACCTAAACTTTTAGATGAATGTGTAGTCCACACGAGCTGAGAAAATATAGATAATGTCAGCAAATGTTCATGTTAAGTGTTACGCAACTACGCACGACCAAACACAGCAGGATGACTCACGCAAAGGCAGGAATTAGTAAATAGTTGGACAATGACGCGCTCATTTCTTCGAGTGTTGACTAGCTGTAGTTGACATGTTTGTGATGCGTTAGAAACGAGTCAAGTGTTAACTATTGGGACAATTTTAAAATCTTATTTATATGTATATCTCCATACAAATGTTTGATATTGCATGTTTATAATTTAATTCAAATTAAAATTCTATAGTGAAATAAAATTTTGAGGTAATTATTTGCATGCTGCAACATAGGCCTCCATACTACTAGTGCTGCCTCCATATATTATATCGTGTTCATTACAGCTTATAAATAAGTTTTATCACAGATATACTCGCACACTTGTTTGCTCCTATGTTCTTGGTCAAACGATCAAGTTTGTGTCGCAAGCTCCATCTTTTAGCTTCTGAGTGAATTGCAATTGCAATGTCGAAGCTAGTATCAAAAAATACATTTGGCAGTCAATTCCTATTACTCACCCAACATGATCTTATTCTCACTGTCGTGATTTTCTCAGGCTATTCATATGAAATATTATAGTGCAGCATAAAGTATATAGTGTAGGTGTCTGAGGCTAGTCCGGCTTGAGGCTAGTCCGGATCCGACTTGCCTCCGATTCTTTTATAATGTTCGTGACGTGTGCACATGAGGCTTAACAACTAGTCTTATCTATCCAAATACTGTTTCTATCTAAATTGAAATTAATATTATTATGCTTCAGTTTATCAGGTCTAAAATGTGTGAAGCAAATTTTTGTAAATAACGGTTATGCGAACAAAAATATCGACACAGAAATTTCAAATTTTCGAGTACGACAAGCCGAACAGATGAAATCACATCAAAAGAAAGCGTCACAAGAATTTGCTATCAAAACCAGATGAACAGCAGTTAAAGGACAAATGAAAGAGTCCTCAATTCAATTGTGCAAAGTAACATCAGCTATACAACAGTAACTGACCCAATAAAAGTCCTGATTTACTACAAAAATAAGAAAATCAAGTATTTTATCTCGAAAAATAACACATGTAAAGAATGGGGGCCACTGCAAGAAACAAATGTTATTTACGAATTTTCCTGCGCGAAAGAAGGATGCAGATTTCTACAAAATGCAAATTACATCGGCTTGACCGGCACGACCCGAGGCTCATCGCCTGCGAGACGCTGGAGGCCGGCACCAGCATCATGCGGTGCCCCGACGTCAGCACCAGCATCGTCATGCGGTGCCCCGACGCCAGCACCAGCATCATGCGGTGCCCCGACGCCTGCACCAGCATCATCATGCGGTGCCCCGACGCCTGCACCAGCATCATGCGGTGCCCCGACGCCTGCACCAGCATCATGCGGTGCCCCGACGCCTGCACCAGCATCATGCGGTGCCCCGACGCCTGCACCAGCATCATGCGGTGCCCCGACGCCTGCACCAGCATCATGCGGTGCCCCCAACGCCTGCACCAGCATCACGCGGTGCCCCGACGCATGCACCAGCATCATGCGGTGCCACGAAGTCTGCACCAGCATCACCATGCGGTGCCTCGAAGCCTGCACCAGCATCATGTGAACTCTATAATTAAACAACATTTCCCAAAGAAATATTCTCTGAAATCAAGAAATTCTTCATGCCTCGCGCCCTTTTGGTCTACTATAGGTATATAGCTTCACTAGACGTCATTATTGGAAGATGAATTCGCTACACTCTAATTTCACAATTATTGCAGAACAAGAAGTATGCTTGATCTCGTTTCAATTCTTTACCAACATTGAAAAATATTCAAAAAAATGTAACTCAGTACATACTGCATTGAGTGACAGAGAGCACATTTTCTCGTCGACGAAAACGTGAATTCACGGACGGACGGACGGACGGACGGTCATGACTAGCACAATAGGGCACTTTTTCCATAAATGAGAAAATGCGCTAAAATGGTCAGGAAAGAAACCGCGAAATACGCCGTACCGTACAAATAGACGCTCAAGTACGTCAATTGCTACCTGAAGTCTTGCCTTGCACTTGAAACGCATTTAGGTATAATAAATAAGAATTTACCGCATTCCACTTAGCAGCAATTGATAGAACCACAGCGCAGATAAAATATTAATAATTAACATATATTTCGGGTTTGGTCGAGATCCAAGTTCATTAGAAGTAGTTTTCGGTCAATTACCTAATTTCAGGAACGACTGAACCCACATATATAGCTGAAACTGGTAGAGCCGCTGCGCACTTAAAAAACTTTCAATCCCATCAACGCCATGCTATGGTTCTTGCCCAATACATTGACGGTACTGCCTTCACGCTTGGATAAAAAATTTATTACACTAGGATAGCATAGTATAATCAGAGCTGGGCAGCGCTACTTGGAAATGTAGCGGCGCTACCGCTACCGCTACATGCTCTAAATGTAGCGGGCGCTACCGCTACCGCTACACCCACTAGATTGTAACGGGCGCTACCGCTACCGCTACAGTAAAATGTAGCACGCTACATTAGCCGCTACAATGGCCAAAATTATTGGAAATCTCTAAATATTTATTAGTGCTGGTACCTTGAATGCAAATAATTGGCAATGGGAAAGCTTGGGCTACAATATCAAGACTTTTTGGGCATATTCCTCTGTTTTCAATGAATTTTACTTTATTTGGCTCCCCTGAACAATTTAAAAATCCAAAAAATGTCATCTTAAAAAAATTATAACTCCAACAGTTTTCAGGCTACGGCAATGAGAGACATACCATTCGATTTGTAAAAACAATACCTAGCGACTCTAGAAGCTATTTTTTTAATGTGTGCATGGTTTGACTTATATATAGGAGGGGGAGGAAGGTGGGGGGTAAAAATGTGAAAAAATGGGTAGAACGCGAAAAAAACGATGAGCAAAATCAAAAATCGGGGCTCTGCAGTCGCTAGATATTGTTGTTACAAATCGAATGATATGTGTCTCGACATTGTAGCACGTGATTTGCAAAAGTTATAAACTTTTTTAGAGTACCCCTTATTTGCCGTTTTCTACTAATTCCACGTTTTCTTTCATTTTTTTTAATTTACAAGAACAAAAAGGTCTTAGATTACTGTTTTACATATGTGTACCAAGTTTCAAAACGATCCGCCTGTAAACAAAAAAGATTTGTTGGAGGGTAGCCGGTCCCCTTGAGTAAAATCTAAAGGCTTTATCTATAAATGTAGCGGTAGCGCTGTAGCGGCAAAACCTCGTATCGCTACTTAAATATGTAGCGGGCGCTACCGCTACCACTACATTGCCTTAAATGTAGAGCCGCCACTGCTACCGCTACTGAAAATGTAGCGGCCGCTACATGTAGCGCGCTACTGCCCACCTCTGAGTATAATATAGTGTGCATTACAGCTGAGCATAATGTATGTTACAGTATGTATAGTACAGTAGTGGCGGCTTCGAAGAATAGGCCAAGTTGGGCCAGACGCTGATTCGTACAATGTTCTCGACATGTCTCCAGATTTAAAAACTGTACTTTTCATCAGATTTTTCTATAACTGGCACTATTGCTAAATAGGTACTGTACATTCACCAGGTTTGTGAATAGGAAGCTATTTTCGGTTCAAAAATATACATCTGTCTTATCAGTCTGTATACTTATCTGTATACTTATCAGTCTGTTCTTGGAAGCGTTCATGCTCGAGACGTCTACGATGTCAGCTTTAATTAAGTACGGCCTATAACGGCCCCGAGAAATTCAAGCAATGACCGTACAACAAACCCTTAAATAAATGTAGTTGGTAAATGAAACCGATTAAATTAAGAATATCTCTAAAATAAAAAATATTTCCAGTGTATATAGTACACTTAGATGGTGCATAGTATTTTTATTTCATTTGCTATATTTATTCATTGTTTTCCGCACATTTGCGTTCTACCTATAATTTCGAGTTACACTTCACATTTATAAATCAACTTTATGGGCCTAGGAGCTTTTCAGCAAAAAAAATATACCAAATTCTGATATAATTGTTTGGGTATATTACAGACGAGTCTATCGATACAATTCTGTTTTATAATAAGCACTTGTAGCACAAATATTCTCTACGACTCTCTGACCAAGTGATGAACCTTGATTTTCGTTAAGCAGTGGCAATGTGCAGGTTAGAAAGTTAGTCACTCGTGAGCCTGGAAGATGTGAAGGAATTATGTGATGTTCACCTCAGGAGGAAGTTTCTAGACAATCATGTTTTTATTGCCGGTAGATCCTGCACCACTAACTTATTATCTACGTTGAACGATTGGGCTCGCCTGCTGGACGAAATGGAGCCAGTGCATGGATGCATTGTACCTAGATTTTGCCAAAGCATTTGACAGTGCTCCGCATGAGCGGCTGTTGCGTAAAGTGAAGTATTTGGGAATTGAGGGAAACGTACTCCAATGGATCAGAGATTTTCTAGTAGGTAGATGACAACGTGTCAGTATTAACGGAACCGTGTCAGATTGGGCATCAGTGCGCAGTGGCGTGCCACAAAGAAGCGTTCTTGGGCCTATTTTGATCGTTGCTTTTATAAACGATCTGCCAGAAGCAGTGTCCAGCGTGTGCTCCATGTATGCCGACGACACAAAAGTTTATAATTCTGTGAAGGGTGCGTCATATAAAGCGCAATTGCAAGATGATCTTGACAGTTTAGTTAACTGGGACGATACGTGGCAGCTGCGGTTTAATGCTGAAAAGTGTAAAGTACTTCACCTCGGGAAGAACAATGAACAGCAAGATTACAGTATGAGAAGACATGGTTGCAACGAGAGAGTATTGATTGAAAAGTCTAGTGTGGAAAAAGATC
Source organism: Hyalella azteca (assembly GCF_000764305.2). Classification (NCBI taxonomy): domain Eukaryota; kingdom Metazoa; phylum Arthropoda; class Malacostraca; order Amphipoda; family Hyalellidae; genus Hyalella; species Hyalella azteca. Next base: position 211,741 of record NW_025944519.1, read on the forward strand.
ACAGAGTTCATGTCGACAAGGAGGTGAAATTTTCTAAGCATGTTGAAACGCAAGGTAAAACATCCAACAAACTTCTTGGACTAATCAGACGCTCATAAGAGTTCCTAGATGCAGAAGCGATGAAGCAGTTGTTTGTTGCTGTCGTGCGCCCGAATCTAGAGTTTGGAAACGTGTGGTCACCGAGATTTTAAAAGGACAAAAATTCAATAGAGAATGTTCAAAGACGTACAACAAGGATAATTCCAGGCTGGAAGGGCAAGTCCTATGAAGAAAGATTAAAGATTATGAAGCTTCCAAGCCTCAGTTAGCGACGTCTGCGTGGGGACCTCATTGAAGAATACAGTGTACTCATGGTTTATACAAGGTCCCCGGAGGATCACTAGAATTTGAAACAAGAAACAACACCAGGGGCCACGGCTATAAACTAAAAAAACTGTGCTGCAACTTGTCCACGTGACAACATTTCTTCTCGCTTCGAATCACCGACATGTGGAACAGCCTCCCTGATTACATCGTTGGCGAAAGGCGCGAACGCGAGTATGAACGCGTTCAAGAACAGACTAGATAAAGCTATGAAATAATAATGTTCAGATTTGAAATGCCTAGCACCATATCGAACCCGGTGTAAGTCGAGTAGCTATTTCAAACTATCGTCAGTCCTGAAAAGATCCGGTCAAATGACACGATTTTAGATCTTCTGTGAACAAGGCACGAAAAGGAAAAGAATTGGCGACAGGCCACATCAGGCCTCCACTTAATTCAGCGCCGTGATCACTATGTTATAAACATGTGCAGTGACGAATCAATAATTAGATACCCTGATTTCCTGCACTCTAAATGAGCATAAAAAAAAGAGATATCTCGTACGGCGCCAAGTGAATGCTTTAATTATGCTCCATAGATAATATATTTTTTAGAAATGATGCTTTTAAAAGTCTGAGAAGATTTTGTGTTGTTCATCTTTGTGAACAAATTTGAATCGGCTGGCAGATATCCTTGACGGATTTCAGTTAAGATATCCGTAAAAACTTTGTGAACCCATGACACACAAATCAAAGAAATAAATTCAGCTTATCCATTTTGTGATCACATGAAGTTTTGCCATAAAACTCGCTCTAAAATTTCTAAAAATGAATTTGATTCATTTCCAACAAATTCATGTATTTTATCAAACAAAGAGAACATTACGAACATGTGCCAACAGTCTGCCACGCACGCAGTTTCCGGTCGATGAATATTGATCGCAGACTTATTCTTACCTTATTTGAGAGGAAGATATACTATTGAAGCCGAAAATTGTCAGTACGATTCAAAAATCTTACTTTAAAAAGATATAACTTGTAATTTAATGCATGGCACATGACACCACAATACATTTTCCATTGTCCAGTTCTCATCAGAACATTTATAGTTGAGCCATGTAAAAATTCTAAGCAAAAACATTCACTGCATAGTTTTGTGCAACATGCATGTGTGAAGGTTTCGGTTGAACAAGAAAAATGAGGCTAAATATCTTGACGGTTCAGTTTTTGCGAGCAATAAAATATTTTTTTAAATACAACGTTAATTTAAAAATGAATGAATTGTGGACAAATTTCCGATTCGGATATTTTGGTAGGACATCGAATTCTGTTGAAACTCAGATAATGAGTTTTATGCTTAACATTTTATTGCAGTTTCTTGTTATGCTTTGACGGACATTGAACTTCGAAGAAGAGAGGAACCTCCCAGACGGCCTCTTTTCCTTCTTACTTAATATTAATCCGTTTTCCTGAACGCAACATTTCTTATATGTATTTGCGGCTAATAATAACATAGATTTTAATGGATATTCCCACTAATACATATAAAAAATATAACTCAGTACTCACTGCAGTGAGTGACAGAGAACGCATTTTCTCGTCGACGAAAACGTGGTCACGGACGGACGGACGGACAGATAGACATACGGACGGACATGACGAGCACAATAGTGCCTTTTTTCCATAAATGAGAAAATGCGCTAAAAAGGGTTATGTTAAAATAGTTGACGCGTCTTAATACAGTTATCTTGGGGATATATCCGAAAACAATTTTACCGTTTAAAACAGTGGTTCTCAAACTTTTTCAGGCTGGCGCCCCCTCTGGCTCCCTAGTGAATTTCTAGCGCCCCCCCCCCCGACAGACACATATAAAAACATACGCCTCTTTCTTGAAATTTAGTACGCTGCAATTTTAAAAGATAAAGGTTAGACACAAATGTATATTTCGCAAATAGAACCCCATTTAGTGAACCAATATATTTTTCAGCTGTTTTGACTGTTTCAGCGCTAAAAACCTAGGACGTCGCAGGCGAATTTACGGCCGGACTCGTGGTCGGTCTCACGACCAATCTCCAAATTCAATTATCAAGTAATATCTCCCAAACTAATGACCGCAGCTCTATGAAACTTGGAACACGTATTCATCAGGACCTAACGGTGATGTTTAGCTCGAAATTTTTTTTAATTTCACCTTCATTCGTGAGTAACGCGTATATTGCGAAACAGGCCGAAATTCGCAGTGATCAAAGAATTTCTTCCACACTATTGAACAGATTTGAACGAAATTTTGAATACACATTCCTAACTACCATACGGTGATTTTTTTATTTTTCACCGTCATTCTTGATTTCATACTTCCTTACATTCGGCCCGCATCGCCGGGTAATTTGTCACTTAAATTCGCGGCGATCAAGAAATTTCGTCTTAACTACTGAACATATTTCAACGAAACTTAGTATATAAATACCTAACCTTTCAATGCTGATATTTATCTCGTGACAATTTTTCTATTTTGCTTTCGTTCGCGAGTTATAGCTACAGATATAGGAGGAACGACCGGCTTTTCTACCGGCCGGTTTAACCAAGAGTCTTCTTATACGTATTGCCGTATAACTCGGAAACGAAGGCAAAACGAAAAAAACATCACCGTTGCTGAGGTTAGGTATTTAAATACTAAGTTTCGTACAAATCTGTTCAGTAGTTTGGAAAAAATTTAAATTTCTCCATTACAGCGAATTAAGCACGATATATTGCTGTTTAAAATCACGAATAAATGTGAAATGAAAATAAAATACTTAAAAAAAACTTTTTAAAAAAACACGTTTTTCTTGTGGACTAAAAAGTAGAAAATAAATTGTGGAGAATTTTGGAAATTTGATGGTGAACGTACAGCCCGACCCACGTTTTTTGGGGCGAGCCACAATTTATTTTCTACTTTTTAGTCCACAAGAAAAACGTGTTTTTTTAAAAAGTTTTTTTTAAGTATTTTATTTTTTCCTTTTTAGTCCGTTGCTACACATGAAAAACGTTGTTGCGAGCCAATTTACTTGCCTTGACGTACGTATCGATGATACGCAGCGTAAGCGTCTGCTCGTCTATAACGTCAGCGCCCGCACGTCATACTATATATATACTATTTATATATACTTTACTCAATTAAGCTAATTTAGGTCTCTAATTGCTAGTTTTTATGATTGTACCTAAAATTGTTAGGCGAAAATAGCGTGCATGCCAAATTTCAGATCTCTAGAGCAATCAGAAGTGGGCTAATTTTCGTTGTCAATGTTAACCACAAACAAACAAACAAACAAACAAACAAACAAACGCGAAGCTAAGCTAAGAAAAACGTTTTAAAAAAGGCTCGCGAACGAAGGCACAATCGAAAAATTTTCACGAGATAAACATTATCGTTCGGTATTTAGGACAGTGCATTCAAAATTCCGTTCGAATCTTTTCAATAGTTTTGAAGAAATTACCTAATCACTGTGAGTTTCGGCACAAATATATAACTATAGCAAAAACAAACGATGGCAAAATTCAAACAATTTTCACGAGTAAAACATTATCGTTAGGTCCTAATGAATACGTGTACCAAGTTTCATCGAGTTAAGTTCATTAGTTCCTTCCATTAGTTCATTAGTTCATTCGAGAGATATTCCTTGACCATTGAATTTGTTGAATTTGGAAATTGGCCGCGAGTCCGGCCGTTACTTTTTCCGAGACGTAAGCCCAGGCGAGGTTAAAAAAAAACAGATCTGGGTGAAAAAACTATCGCTGGGAGTCATGCGCTGCACGTGTTGCGTACAAATAGTCAAACAAACGTTCGAACTTCTGACATTGACTTCGGACTACCGCCCCCCTACCGCCCTCTTCTTCCTTACCGCCCCCCAAAATCGATCCACCGCCCCCAGGGGGGCGATATCGCCCACTTTGGGAACCACTGGTTTAAAATGTAGCAAGGCATTACATATGGAGATGCTGATGCACATACACCGCACAATGCGGGTAAAGGCCTCTTAAAGAGCCTGTCTTGGGGGTTCAGGAGTTCACAATTCAATATGTTCGACAATTTTCTGTTTCGACATTGCATCTAAAACTAATCTGGGGCTCTGGGCTACGACGGCGACGACAGTAATATAGTGCGTAAGAGTAAAATGTGGAATTTTGCCAACTTGTCAGCGATGATTTCAACATATATGTCAATATTCAGAATAGTTTTCTGATGCTAGTCGATTTTATAGATTCATGCATGAAATTTTCAAGTCGCATAAGTCGTTTGGTGCACAATGATCGTATCATTTGAAATAATAGAATTATTATAATCATATAAGCAGAAAAGAATAAAATAGAATACAAGTTAACTACCGTTCCAATCCCTCACTCGTCAGCAAATTTTTCGAGTCACAACGATAGTTCAGATGAGGAATTTCGCCCTGTGGAACGTTATCTCTCTTAATCAATTGCTCTGTTAATCAAGCAGCGCGCGGCTATCAAGCCGCAAGCAGCGTCCTCCATGCTTGCGATTATTTGTTTCGCGTGCCGTTCGATAGCGACTAGAAACAAATTAGACCGGGTACGGTAAAAGGAATGCAATAAATTTTAAAGAAATTTGTCGAGTACATTTAGTCACAATAACGTACTCGTACAAATGAACGTTAATTTTTTTCTCTTTGGATAAAATTTAGTGCATCTTATCTGTTCATTAATCTTTTCTTCGTCACACCACACATTTCCCGGATTAATAACAAACTGCAACTAAATTTGATTGATTGCGAATAAAATGTAATTAAAGGCATAATTAGAGGTAAATTCAGTTTTATAAGCACCTGGTACAATCCTCTATAACGAGCTGCCGTCCGCCTACTATGGATGCAATGCCCTAGACAAAGGTTCTTCGTACCTCAAAATTAAACATGGAGAAAATAATTAACTTAAACATTAAAAGTCGCATCAAATTTTCAGTTTATGCGGGTTCTGTCGTTTTTCAGTTAGGAAATTACTTGATAAATACCGCGTATGGAGTTGGATCTTAACCAAACCCGAGATGTTAATTATGTAACTGTGCAGCGGCTCTATAAATTTCAACTATACGTGGGTTTAGCCTTTTCAGGATTAGGAAATTAATCGATAAATCTCGATAAATTAAATAGCATGATTAACTTATTTGTTCGCATAGTAATTTTCATTGTAAGTTAATTAATTAAGCTTCGTAAAGTGAAATAGAAAAGTACGCTCACCATATCCTTGAAAATCGCTGAAACGTTTTGGTCTTGGCCGTGCTGGGAGTAGAATTTCTGGCGCGGGTTGTCAAGGTAGTAAGGACCCTCTCGGGCGGGCGCGATGAGGGCTTCTCGAGCTGCCTGGATGACGGCCTCGTCTCGCATGTCTTTGCCCACGAGGTCAGGGTGGAAAAACAAGTCCTCCGTCTCGGGTGAAGTGTGTGTCATTTCGGTTCCGTTCGCTGGCTTCAACGAGGCAGCGATAAAAAGATCTGCTCCAAGTTCAAATAAATAAATTTGAAAGAATAAAATTGTATTCAAAATCAACGAACAAAGTAAGAATAGCCTTAACTATTAAAATCATTTGTTTCATTGAATATAAAAGAGACGATATGAAGTTATTTTTATTTCAGGTATTTAAATCAGTCGAAAAAAAATTTGGAGAAGGACAGGAGTAAACATATGGACTCGTTAACTCACTTTCTATATTTTCTCTAATTGTATTATTGTTGAACAGCTGAATTCCCGATACTATTACGATGAGAACCACACAAATCGACGTAATTTTTTTCAGAGAGCATGCTGTTGCAAGATTATTCATTATTTTAAAGAAACCTTATTAGGCGTTTCTTTGTTTATAGAATTTTCTAGTCGGGTATTGCTGTAACTAAAACATAAAAGATTATAAAATATATAAATTGAAATTTAAATATATTAGAATTAAATATACTAGAATTTTACTATATAAATTCCAGGTATAATAACGACAACAGCCCTGCACGAAACTTCAGTTAAAAGATGAGCGATGAATATCCACGAATAAAAAAAAAAAGCATTCTAAAGCGTACGTTATATCAAATAATTTCAGTTTAAATACGAAGAATTTGGAAAAACGTCTAGTTTATGATTCAGTACTATTATTATTATTACTATATAATGAGCGGAAATAATAAATAAAATATGCGTTCAAAAATTACTTCTTAATGACAACACTTCTAAAGAATCCAGTGTCTCTTTTATGTTACACATGCAAAATGAATTTCTAATTTTATGTTCAAATAAATAAAAACTTATTTTTTAATGTATAAAGAATTTTAATTTTCAAAATTATTTATTGTCAATTGATTCATGCATTGTCTCCGACTTCATGCAGGTGTGCAAAATTTCAGATCGATTGGACAGGTAAAAGTGTGTAAAATATCAATTATTATAGGATTTGTAGCAGACAAAATTATTTTTTAATTTTATTAATATTAGAACTTTTTAATATATTTTAAAATATTTTTTCTCGCAATTGATTCGTGCATTGTCTCAAACTTTACGCAAGTGAGGAAATTTAAGATCGATTGGAGAATTGTTGTAAAATCATGTTTTGAGTGATTTGTTGAATCATCACTGAACATTGAAAATATTACAAACACGATAAAAACATATCAATATCATTCTCGTGCAGGAGACGTTGGACGCAGTTTTATTGCACTATATACGCATTCCAGCCTATTTTTTTCGCATCTTCTGTTTATGGTGTTTATATGTGAAATTCCTGCGACTGTTTTTTAGGGATACCCGTTTTAATTCATAATATTAGTATATGAAAAAAATTAGAGGGACGTCAAGATTCAAATGTTGTCTTAGAATTCTCTCTTCGCCGGTATTGCTTAGAAATTTTCATAGTCAGGTCATATTTTCATCATTTCAAGCTTTCATCAAACACAATAGGCAAATGTTGCCGTATAAGTCCTTTCCTAACACAGTTTTTTCAGAAACACGTTCTTATTTACGGTGATGAACACATTTTTTTTCTAAAAAAGGAGTTTAGACTATCAAAAAAAGTAGACAAAAAGTAGAAGTAGATAATTTTAAAGACGAAGCCGACTAAATGACTAGAATTTAATTTAAATTCTTCACTGAGGAAGTAAATAAACAACGAATGACAAAAGTGATACGACAGCTTCAGCAACAGTCGTGTGGAAATCCAGGGATTTATTCGTCACGATCAACAAGCAATTAGTTTAACCAAATTGAGGCCAAATTCCTCATCGAGTACTTTCTTGACCACATGAGGAAAAATGACCAATATTGGTTGACCAATATTGGTTGACCAAAAACGGTTGACCAATATTGCTTGGCCAATAATGGTTGACCAATATTTAATTAGAAAAAATAAGCGAAGAAATGTTCAACTATTATATATGACTTTATCTCTTTCCGATTAAGCTAGCAGAAATGGAAAATGAAGTGTGCAACGGTTTTAGCGGAGTTCTACACTAATTATACATGAAACGAAAATGCATGAAAATATCGTGTATTTGCGACTTGAAAAATGAATCAAAATAATTGTGGCTATTTGCAGGCTCAACAATTTTTTTAGCATTATATGTTCTTATATTTGTTTTAGGTCCGAGTTTAATTCAAAATTAAATTAATTGCTGGAAATTGTATAAACCTCCGTTATTGTACCCCACTGCCAGCAAAGCTAGACATGCACCAACTGGAACCGCACCAAACGACTCACTACAAGCAACCGGGACGTTTAGGCTCACCGATTGGTTATGCTCAGCTGTAAACTCAACAACACAGGTGGCAACACAGATATCAACACAGCAACACAAGTGGCAACACAACAGCACAGGGACACAGGTCGATACGCATCCATAGGTGAACGCGTATTTTTCGGTCAAATTAAACCGCGGAAACCAATCAACCTGCGAGAGATTCATGTATTACCCTTCCATGTATTTACATGGAAGGAAAATAGTTAAGATTGTTATAGCGAGAGACGACCTCATCAGATTCAGAATCGAATGTCCAAAATTATCTCAGAGATACAAATTATTTGATTTACTTTTATTGCAAGCCTAAACATTACTTTGATCTTGATGTTTTTATGATATAACTATACCTACGAAGTAATTTAGACCGTTTAGTTGTATCCACGTGCTGAATACTGTGAATAAATTCTCGGTATTAATTGTAATATAAATAATAATTAAATGTATTTAAATAAAATTTAAATACATTTTCGGCATCGATTGAATTGTACTGCAGGTGTGTCGATTATATCATCGTTGTCGTTCGAGATGAAGAACAACTGAGAAATGTACGAATGGCCTTTGAAATGAAAGCTGACTTGAAGTTTACTGGCGAGCTCGGACAAAATTGTACTTTGCCTTTTTTAGATATGTTCGTCCAAGCGAAAAATAATTCGTTCGTCACCAAAGTATACCGGAAACCCGCCGATGTCAGGAAGGTCCTGAACGCTGCCAGCGAATGCCCAGAGCGCTATACAAAAGCAGGTAATACGTGCTCTCATCCAATTAGCTCTCAAAACCTGCTCATCTGAAAATGACTTAAATATGGAGCTGAGAAATTGTAAAATAATTTTGCTTAATAATAAGTTTGCCAATTGAACAATCATAACACAACATAACATAGTGATGTCGGCGCTGAAGCGTAGGCCTGATGTGGCCTGTCGCCGATTCTTTTCCTTTTCGTGCCTTGTTCACAGAAGATCTAAAACCGTGTCATTTGACCGGATATTTCGACACAGAAATCGACACAGAAATTTCGAAAGTTCAATTGAACCAAAACAGACTCAAAAACGAACCAGAGAGTGACGCAAACGTCACAACCATCTACTTCGAGAATCAAATGACCAGCTGTTATAAAGCAGGTAACGGATCCTCCAATCCATCATTCGCAACGACATCAACAGCAGTCCTCTTGGTCCAACATTTGCCGAATTCTACATGTATAAATTCGACAACCGTGTATTGTTGGATGCACAGATAAAACCCGACCTTTATTGTCGATATGTCGACGACATCTTCGTCATCGTTCGAGACGAAGATCATATGATGGAGCTGCACGCGGCTTTAGAACGTAATTCCGTTTTGACGTTCACTTACGAATTCGGACAAAATCACACGTGGCCTTTTTTGGACACACTGGTGCAAGACGATAATAATTCGTTCGTCACTAAAGTTTGTCGGAAACCTACAGATGTCGGAAAGGTCCTGAACCAAGAAAGCGAATGTCCCCAGCGCTACAAAATCATCACCATAAGCGTCCTCATACATCGAGCGTTCAAAACTTGTACATCCGCTCGTGACTTAAAAACTGAACTCCGGACCTGCAAACAAATTCTTGTCAACAACGGTTATGCAAACAAAACTATTGACAAAGAAATTTCAAATATCAGAGCACGTTAAAACTGAACAGAGGTTGCTTCACCTTCAAAACCGAATCCACATCAAGAGGTTGCTTCACCAGAATTTACTATCGAAATCAAATGAAGAGAGGTCATAGGACTGACGAACGAGCTTCAATTCAATTGTGAAAAACAACATCAGCTGCACAACTGTAACTGACCTAATACAACGTTTGATTTACTACAGAAACAACAAGATCAAGAATTTAATCATGAAAAACAATCCATGTAAAAAGTCTGGACCGCTGCAAGAAACCAATGTCATTTACAAATTTTCTTGTTTGAAAGGTTGTAGACTTCTCTAAAATGTAAATTACATTGGTTTGACCAGCACGACATTGAGCCGCAGACTCACATGACATCTGCTAGCTGAAGGACCAAAGAATCACATGTTGGAGGCCCACAACAAGACCATCACCCGTGCCACGTTGGAGGCCTGCACCAGCATCGTCATGCGGTGCCTCGACACTACGAGACTGTCGATAGCGGAGGCTCTCATTATCAAAGACGAGTCCCCTGCTATCAATTTGAAAACCGCGGGATTCGTCAGGACGTTGAAATTATTCTCGGATTAATTTAATTTTCGATTTTAAACCGTATCTACGATACTTTTTGTATGAACTTATGTCATGTCCAAATTTCAATTTTAAGCGTTGTAATAACTCTTCATCTGCTTGATAATGAATATTGATATATTCGAAACGTGTTCCAGTATTGATATATTCCAATATTCCAGTAAAATATCATTTGGTAATCTGCTTTTTGATCTCCAAGCACCAGCAAGAATTTTCGTTCGGCTTATTGAAAAAAAAAACAATTAGGAAATTGTTAATAAAAAGTACGCTCTGGTCTTCAATCAAACGATCGGGGGAGTTTTCTTGATCCAATAAGTGAATTTGCAGTATTTATTAATTTATTGGCTCTTCTCTGGCTCTCATCATCAAGCAGGAGTCTCCAGCTATTAATTTACAAACTACCGGATTTGTCAGGACGTTGAAACTGTTCTCGTAATTTAAGCTTTGATTCCAATCTGTATCCATAATACCTATGTTTGTACTAATGTCATTTCAAAATTTCAAATTCAGTTGTTGCGAAACTCTTCCTATACTTGATAATGAATGAAGCTGCAGTCGAAACGTCGTAAAATTATAATAAAATGTACCTTGAAAACCTGATATTTGGATTTTCACTTCCTATCAAGAGCCTAATTCGCCGAATAGAGACAAACAATAAGAAAATTGTCAATAAGAAATACTCTCTGGTCTTCAATGAAACCTGCATTAAAGAACAGCTTCTACCAAACTACACAAAAGGATGATATACGTACCTCTCTCTTCTCCTCTCAAGTAGGTACAGTCCCAGGTGTTTCAGCCTGTCCCATTAGTTCAGGTCCAGCTCCCTCATGCCGCTGATCCTGAACGTGAAAGTCCGCTGCACTGCCTCCAGTTTCGGCATGGCAACCGCCTTAAGCGGCCCAAAGCTGACAGCAGTATTCAAGATCGAAATGCCCGCCAGATCCACCCCATCTTTTGTCCCCCCGCGCAAATATTTCCTCGATGTGGTAATCGAACGTGGCTTCAGTACATATCAACACTCCGAGATCTCGAACTAGTTGCTTCTGTTCAATTTCCAAGTTGCTTCTGTTCAATTTTTCTCTTCTGATGCCAAGTAGCGATGTGGCATCCCGATCTCTGACATTCCCCCGACAGAGTCATAGGTGACACGAAAAGAATAAACCTTAAAAAAAGAAAAAAATACTACTAAGACATAAAAACCTATCGATTCACTGTTTCAAGAGGATATGAACTGAACGCATTATTGAGACACGGTTTTCGTTTGAAGATACGTAGAGACTCCAAAATCCTCAAATCCGAACACCCAAAAGTGGAACCGAGTATCCAGAAATCCCTCTCAGATACAGCCACGTCGCATTGTTCAGCATGGAGGCGCACGGAAGAATGAGGAGGCTTTCTGAGAAGCAAGTTCGAACGATAGCTTCTGCCGGTGTGTTCAGAAAACCGGATGTCGAAGTTACGCGACGTCATTCCTGCGTACGCAGATGCGCAGCGCGCACAACTGTACTCATAGACCAGGTTTAATCGCATCCGGGCAGGAATAACGTCCTTATACCCGAAGAATGAAGCAATTTTGAAACTATTTATCAGTAAAACATGCATATTAATATTCGGAAAATATTTCATAAACAAAATCTTTAGTTCTCTGGACATAGTTTCAGACGGACTACCAAATAGGGCAATGTGCAATGAATAGTTTTCTTACTATCGCATTCAGTCACAGTTTCAGAAAATTTGTTAGGTATGAAGCATTTTATTTTACTAAACACAAGACACGATAGAAAACCATTCAGCTGAAATATGTTACGAATAAATTCGAATTCCAAATGCATATCGTGGAAGGTAGAACAAACCCTATAGCCGCGATATATCAAGGTTTGAAGACTATTCAATTTGAAATAAAACGAGCAGAAGCTAAAGAAGCTCATACCAAAGCCGGTAAATGTCGGTTTTCGATATACGGAAATCTGAAAACGACCGCCAGATTTAGTAGCTTTACAATCGAGAAACGACAAGCAATTGTTGGATTCTAATTCCATAGAGAATTTTATTGAAGAATGCTTGAGATTTAGATAATCAAAGAAAAGGCCCGCATGAGAGGTATGCTTTAAGATCAGTGTGAGGGAAAGCTCGCGAAATTTCAGATTTCCCGCTAAACTTACATGTTACGTCTTACGCACCGGCAAACTTGCCTCACTACTGTCATAAGGCCCGTTCACACTAGGGGCAATACACGAGAATCAAGTGCCTCAGAGCGCATGCAGAGGCGCTTTGCAGCCTCTGCATGCGCTTCTTGACCGATTGACGAGCTAGCGATTGACAGGTGTCATGCCTCATGCAACACAAGCGCGGCACTTAGTAGATAGCTATTAAAGAATTGATATCAATTGTATGCTTAAATCGCAAATTAACTAAGAATTTAAATTAAATTAAAAATTTAAACCAAATTAAAAATCTAAATTAATTAATTAAAGAAATTCAATTCGTTCTATGGTTTCAATGTATTAATTTGTGACATTTGGACTTCTGATTTGTGATTCTATATTCTACGAACTGACGATGGAGCTGGTCTCCGAAACGTTTTCTATAAAGATATGAATTTTTGTGGACTATTCTTTGCTTTTAAATTCTTAGTTAGTAGATAGCTGTCTGTGGTCTAGTAGTAGTAAGGTTGATTGAGTACACTGGTCCGGCACACCAAATGTCGACTAACACCACTCTCGTTTGAAGTAACTCTAGTAAGAGAGCCTAATTGATCTTTATAGAGGAAATGAATGCATATGGAGTGTTCGTTCAAAGGAGTACAAAAATCGAAATGCAAATGATGTAAGTTATTTCTACATGACGTGTTTAGTTTATGTGATTTTAGCAACTCCTGATAATTTATGCATTACCGTTAAACGATTTCAAAGGATGATATGATATCGGTACGAATATTAGAACTTTTTATTTAAGAATAGACTATTTTTTTATAAACTGTATCTTTTTGAATGTGCTAGTTCTCTAATTATGATGCCTATGCTAAATTCTCGTTTACAACTAGCATAGTGCGAAGAATGACGGACAACAGCACACCCGAGAACAATGGCCCACAGCTCGAATTCGGTTACATCCATCCTCATTGACGTCTAGGTGGCAACTGGTGTTCAAAGCGTGCAGTCTCAAACTACCGAGTACAAAAGTAATGTGAACGGTTGTGCGCGGTGAAAAGTAGTGTGAACGGTTGTGCGCGGTGAGGCACTGCAGCAAACGACTCAAAGCGCATGTCGTTGCCATTAGTGTAAACGGGCCTTTAGTCGTGGAGGAACGCGCACTTGCCGCTACTCGTTAGCTGTTTGCCCGGTAAGTTGGGTAGGATTATAGCTTATTATCTCCTATCCTGTCCATTTACCTCGTTCAGTCAGTCGCCTAAATCTTGCTAATTTCTAATGTAAATATTAAGGGAGGGTTGATTAAATTATGGATGTGACTTCAATTGCCTGGCCTGTTTTCACTGGCGGCTAGGCCTGGCCTTTGTATGCATCTGAAATGTATTTGCGCGAGCAATATATTGATTGCTAGTTGCCATGTTTCATGTTTTTTATTTGTTGATAGTGTCCGTGCCCCAACGGTCTGCTCGCTTAAACGCCCTGGCGCTGCAGCACCTACAGCCTGACATTGAACATGTCCCTTTTGTTAAAGGTGCGCCGGTGGGCCTGCTTGGTGGCGCTGACCACGTTACCTTCTGAGCCCTTGTTGTTTTCCCTTCTAAAGCTGCTAGAGCCAGCTAGTTCTACGCGGGTCAGTTTCGTCGCGTCAGCGTCCGTCCGCTCTGTTGAGCTGGCAAACCTCAAGTTGAGTTGGACGCTGCGTGTGTACGATCTCTCCGTGGTTGACCTAAGGCGGAGCCGACACGAAGCATAAGGTGCTTGTACACGGGGATAGTGCAGACGGCTAGTAAATCTGGCTAGTGTCGGTCGCTTGGTGACTATCCGGCTAGTAAGCCTGTACACACGAGGAGAGTATAAGTTGTCGCTATCTTCTCGTTCGCGCCCGCCAGTGCGTCGTTAGAAGCCGTCGAGTGAGGTCTGCGAAGATGGATAGTGGGATCACCTTAATCAACTCGAGTCTTGTACGTCGTTTGTATAATCTCTATTCTAGCCTTTAAAAATGCAACGTCGGGAACAACTAAACCCTGACTAATAAGGTCTTCTTTCCGTTTCAAAATACTCGTTTCTCTCTTCATTTTGTTGGAGTAACCATCATGGAAAACATTATACTTTAATTCATATTTTTTGGAATATTTCAAAGAATAATTGAATATCGTCTGGAATACACTTTGTTGAATTCCTCTTACAAACATTATCGTTCAAACAAGCCATGATTCACGTGACCCAAGATACTTCACAGGAGCGGCACAGATGCTCTCACCATGACTGCATCAGCGTTACTAGCCACTTCTCCAGCCAAGATATCAACACATCGTTGTCCCTCTCGGCCGCGCCTCGGGCACTTGCCGGCGCATGCCTCTCAAGCGGATGAACCCCTATACACGAGGCTAGTAGCGTGGACAGTTCATGCGCCGGATGAACTAGCGGCTAGTACTATCCCTGTGTACAGGCACCTTAAGACTTGTTCTGTTAATTCCGTTTCAGTGTGGATTTAGTTTGAAGTAACGTGATAGGTAAGCAAGCACTGTGCCATTCTCTGTACCCGCAACTTTCAGTTCTTTAGGAATTTATTCCTTTTCTTAGTAAAGTATTAAAACTTGTTCGCCTTGTCCTTCCTTCCTGCAACGGTCTTGGAGGCCTGCCCTGACATTTCTGGCAACCTTCCCAGGGGCATGGTTGATCCTCTTGGTACTGTTGTTGGAAGGTTGTGGTAGTATTGATAGTCATTAGAAGCTCGTCGGCTCTCACTCTTTGCGTATGGGACCTCGGTGTCAGGGGCCATACTTTCAAAACTCGTTAAGTGAACGTAAGTACTTAAGCTCTATTTCCTTGTCTATGATTGGTGTATTTTGCTTGAAAGGCCGTCAATGATTGGCTGATGAACTTACGATCTCTTAACTTTTTTTGAAGGTATAGGCCCAGGTCTGGTGTTTGTTTGCGCTGGGGTGTGAGTATGACTGTTGGGGTGAACAGGCTTTGTTTAGCCATCTTATCTCGTGCAAAACTTTCGTATCTCATACCCAGTAACGGTGCTGTTTTGTGGCTGGCTTATTTAACTGATGATGCTGTAGGGTCAAGATTGTCTGTGTGCTTAGATTTGCCACGGGGCGAGCAGACTAGACGGTCTTGATCTGCCGAGATTATTACTTGCATAATCTGCACCGACTTCAAGCATTTGCTGCTCAAGTTGATTCTATATTTTTGTGCTTTTTCTGTTTTTGTGTGACAGTGTCCAAGAGTTTTGATGATTGGAAAGCTTTGGGCCAAAGCATGAATCTTGAGGGTGACAAGCTGCTAAAATTTATCAATGACCGCGAGGCGCGATCGAGAAGATCGTGCTAGGGCTCGATCTCATGAACGGGAGATGAAAGCCTTAGAATTGATTCAGAAAGAGCAGGCCTTGAAGGAGAAAGAGCAAGAGAATGCTCATGCTCAGGAGATTCTTAAGATTGAGAAGGGTGCAGGGGTTCAGGGCACTAGTAACTCTTGTTGTGACAAAACTAGCCGTCCGCCACCATTAACAGGCGGTGACGATATTACCTCTTATTTGCTTAGATTCGAGCGGGTTGATCAGATGCTCAAATGGAAGCCTGAGAATTACGCAGTTCAATTGGGTTTGCTTCTTCACGGACAAGCCCTGATTTACGTCTCCCTTCCTGATGCCATTACTTCTAACTATGACACCCTCAAGCTTGCTCTGCTGAAGGCTTTCCGTAAAAATGATGATGAATATCGCAAGGAATTCCGTTGTAGCGAGGTAGGGCCGAATCAGAATTTTGAACAATTTGCCCCTTCTTTGTTAAGGATGTTTGATTTTTGGATGTCGAGCGCTGGAGTGGAGAAGGATTATGAATCTTTGCGCAAGGCTATGGTCGCCGACCAATTCTTGACTTCACTATCTCCAGACCTTAGAATCTTTGTCAGGAAAAGTTGCGTTACTGAGTTACTGATCCTAATCAAATGGCTGTTTTGGCTGATAATTACTCGACTGCTCGAGGTGTGTAATCAGGTGATGAACTACCTAAATCAGAACTGACCAATCCTTCGCTGGTGTCCACAAATAACTCGTCGGGCATCCACATCGGCAGGGGTCGTTCCCAGAGCGAAGCTGGCGCGCAATGTTATTCATGCGGTGCTATGGGACACCGTAGGAAAGATTGCCCACGAAGTCCAGCCTCGCAGCCCCGTGTTAACTCTGCCTTAATTGATTAAGTTGGAGCTTTGAACGATTGAAACAAATCGAGCAGAAGCTGAATGTAATGATCTTTCGTGCCGAGGTTAAATAATGATCTCGAGTTAACACAATTAATTTAATATTAATGAAAAGTGAACACTTAAATTAAGAAATCGAACAAGTTAGCGCGAACATATGGGCATCGTAATAGGGTACAGAACTCTCTTCTTTCATATGCTAGGGCACAGCGTAGCAGAGGTTTCTCACAACACAGCAACAAATTATATATGCACAACACTGAATCTTCTTGATAGCCTCTTGTGATCTTCTATCCGGGTTGACTTCTCCCTACATGAACAAAATCAAATTTACAATTAGTCGCGTAATACCTTACTAGATATCTCACATAATATCAACACACCAAATGAATACAATATTGATAAATATCGACAGTTACACATACCTCTGCAGTTGTCTGAATTCACTAAACTAGTCCTTGCTTTGGTCCTACAAAAAGTCAGCTCTGAATTCTTACACTGCTACGGGATCGTCAACACCTTAACTTATTCTACGTCCCACACATTAGTTACTATTGTTCTTATTCTCCCTCCGTTTCCCACACTACACCTGAATATTCAGCTAAGATCCCTACACTAAAGAAGCTCATACCAAAGCCGGTAAATGTCGGTTTTCGATAAACGGAAATCTGAAAACGACCGCCAGATTTAGCAACTTTACAATCGAGAAACGACAAGCAATTGTTGGATTCTAATTCCATAGTGAATTTTATTGAAGAATGTTTGAGATTTAGATAATCAAAGAAAAGGCCCGCATGAGAGGTATGCATTAAGATCAGAAAGGTATTATCAATATACATATATTATAAAAAATCGGTTTGAAATCAATGGGAAAATCAGCCAACCACGAAACCTCATAATAATAATAACAATAATAATAATAATAAAAATAATAATAGCAATAGCGGTTTCAGCGTTTTTTAGGCCGTAGGCCTGTCGCCTATTCTGAACATCGCAGAACATTCACAGCATTTTGCGGTTTCGAACTCGCAACTCACTGCTACAATAATTCTGCTGTGCTTAACCGCCCGGCCTCCTTGCCGATTCTGACCAGAAACTGGCGCACAGAGCTGGGATCGAACCCGCGCCTCTCTGCCAATCTTGGTACTCTGAACTGTAACCACTGGACCACCCTGCTCAGTACTGGCACATTTTCATGTGCCCAGTGAAAGCATATGAAAATGTTAGCAAGTGTGTGACCAAGGACCATTCCTAAACCATCAACTTGCCTATAAAGTTTACCGGCGAAAATGAAATAGAGAGTTCATTACTGATAATTCCAGAGTCTTTTTGAAAAAAAAGACTGCGATTAAGACCAATCACCAGATCATTCGCATCTTTAAACAAAAAGTATGAGAACAAAGAGTAAAATGTTGTATGCACGTACAGTAAATGGTTGCACTTTACTTTTTTTACATTATTCCCCCTATATAGTAAGGCATTTATCGTAACGTGCGGCCGGTTTTTGTATGTCATCGTCAAAGAAACTCGTCACCTGATTATACAATCACTGTTTTTTTAATGTTAACAATCACAGAGACATAGCCAAGACACAGAGACAGACTGAACGACCACAGTCAGAGAATTGTCCGTTTTCTTTCACATAACAGCTCACTTATATGAATAAGATCGTCGGTATTGACTATAAGTCTCCCTCTTCGTTCTTCATTATAAATGGTTATGCGGCCATCTTTAAGGGCCCTAACCCATTTTGCACCATTCCATCACTCATAATGTTTTCACCTTACACTTGACTGATATGGTGATGAATGTCAACTGATTTGGAGCCCTGAGCACAGAGAAACAGTATTACCGCACACACTCTAATCGGCGGGACTCTCAATAGTACGTAGGAGAGATTTTTAAAAGAACCTAAACAGATGCAGACTCGTTCGGTCGGTTCTGTAATGGCGTCTTTGGCTTCCCAACAGATGTAGCAACATTGCACGCAGGCGTTAAGGGGACCGACTACCCTAAAATTTTCAATTTTGGCGTTTTCCGGTTTTTGTGCTCATCTTAAAGCTTAGTTTTTGACGCATCCAACCGTACCAGAATCATCCCTCTACGTCGAAAAATGATTTCGTAACAGCCCCCCGAAGGGAGGGAGTTTTTAGAGCCCTTCAGTAAAGCCTATGGATTAATTAGAAGGGTGGACACACTAAAAAGGAACGTCTGACGTAAAGCGGCCAATCATGGCATTATCCGGTGCTTAAACTCATCTTAAAGCTTACTTTCTGACGATTCCATTGGTGGCAGAATCATCTTTCTACCTCCATTTTTATGTTCACCACGCCCCATGGAACGGGGGGCGGTGGGGGGCGGCCTTAACAAATTCCTAAGGCATTAATTACGGGGCATGACTTGATATACTGCCAGATGCAGCCAGGTCTTTCAGTGCCCATCATGACAGCGAGGTGAAAGGTGTGCAGCCACTCGCTCTATGCCTTCCTCACTTAGTTTTAAGGCTNTTAAAGAGCTCAGCAGCTAATTAGTTCCTATCTAATTACTTAAAGAACTCCCCCACCCGCCCCCCTTTCATGAAATGTCGTGAAATCATAAATCAACGTAGAGAGATGGCAGTGGTACCATTGGATAGGGCAGAATGTCAGCTTTAAAATGAGTATAAAAACCGAAAAAGTGGAAATTTTCAAATTTAGGGTAGACGCTCCCCTTAAAAACGGTATATTCTTCCCCTAAAAACTTGCCTAGCATATTCATCTAAGTGATAACGTGTCATTATAACAGACTGTTGATATTTTCAATATTGTTAAAAAGTAAAGTGCAAAAAGTATTTCCAAGAACAGGCACGAATAATTCAGTATACAAAACGTTACTTTTTGCTACGTGCAATCCATCAGAGATTTCAGGAGGTACATAAGAATCTTGGTGTGGATTATGTTCTTATCAATGTACTGTGCTGTCTAAATGGTTGTCACACCTACACTCTACTGCTATACTTTAGGATTTTAGACAAACATTTTCATGGTTGTCATGTTTTTACGACCTTTACATATGAAAAACTTTTATATGAAATTGTCATTCATGGGAGACAACTGATTCTCAATGTATGATCATTTATGGCTGGCTTTCAATTCCAGTTTCGCAATTCAGGGTAAGCTTTTTTGTACGATTGCATCGATGTTTCTGTTTACTAATAATTCATTTCATTGAATTGATATAAACGATTTTTTTTACATTTTTCTATGCCCTATAATTTTTGTAATTAAAACTTGGGCAGGAATCAAATCATGTATAGTAAGACAAGTATCGAGTCGCTAAACCGAAAATTAAAACTACATAAATTTACTGTCATGCTTTGCTAAGTCGTTATTGGTCCCAATCCTACTAAATACATATGTAATTCTACTACGTACATGGATATTTCAATAATTTGTATGGTTTGAAGTTTTTGCTACTTTTTCAGACCACGTTCTGTTCTTCAGTTAGGCATTCTTTTTGATTCAATTCCCTAGCAGGATTCTTCAGTCTTATATTCTATTGATTTAATTATTTATATGGTTCATTAAAACGTTTGTATCTTGCACTCATTCGTATTTTTTACCACGTTTTTCTTAGCTCGCTTTCGTGTCCGTCTGTCTGTCTGTCTGTTTGTGATGATCAAATCTTGCAATCGATATTTCACCAAATCAAATGTTCAATGAACCATCATATTCATCATAACAAGTAATCACCAAACAATTAAATACATATGCGCCCCACGTTTTTCGTTTTAGATGTTGTAAAATATTTCAACTGAAATACAAAAGTCCAAGAGAATGAATGCAAACAGAGATCAGTAGCTGCCGAAAAATTATTTTCTACTTTTTAGTCCACATGAAAAACGTGGTCTTTAAAATTTTTTTTATACATTTTATTATTTTACTCTGTCAATGCTTGTTCGCAAGTGCGGCAAACTGTATATCATCTGATCGATTTATTTGCGTTCAGAAAACAGTGTTATTCAACCCAAGCAACGCGTGGCTAAAACAAGACCAGAAATTTACTTGTTCAGTCTGACGAGGTTCCTTCAGCTCGTCGCCAGCAGTGTGACTCTTGCCGCGACTGCAGTTGGTGTTAGGCTTTCTATGATTGCCGGTGCTGCGCTGAGACCGAGGTTTCAAACTTCTGACGTTTCCATATTTTGTCATACTTGGAATACAAAAACGAACCATTTCTTCAAAAACTATTGTATAACTAGCACCGAAGTATGGAAAACTGGTTTAGAGCAAAGATTGGCTATTTAAGCGGTGAACGGTGGACAAAAGATCAGTAGTATTCATTACGGAAGAACTTTGAATGTGAAAAAATACTTTCGGCGTACAACAGAATTTCTGTTGAAATTAGTTTCAAGATTACATTTTTGGACTTTAGTTCGTGGAATATAAACATTATTGACTCATTATTATTATTTAAACATGTTAATTGACTCGAAAAAGGCGTGAAATACAGAATACGTTGTCTCTAAACTTACTTCGGCGAAACAATAATCATGCTTGATCTACCTCCATTTCTTTAACTTTATATATTTGTCAACTATGACTTGCATTACCGATAAGGAAGTGAACGCAAATGCAGGTTCTTCGTACTAGCAGAAGAAGCCAGCTAACTAATTGTCAACTAAAGCTGCTAGCGTAGTTCAACAGCGGATTAATTCTTAGTTTTTCAGATAACACGTTTCTACGGCACGATCACTCCTAAATAGATGTTAAATAATGAGGTACATCGCAATGACATATTCTCTGAGAACACTTTTGTCGGTCCTTGTGGTGATATTTCTTCTATTATTAGGGATTCCTTTTCTCACCAAAAGTGTGATAGTAGAAGTTACTGAAGGTGAGTTAAATAGTTCTTAAAAATTCATTAAAAGACAGAAATCATACAAGAAACAAAATAAAAATTTAGCTTCAATGAAATACACATGAGAGATGTTTTTAGTAATGACATAAGTGCCTTGAAAATACATTCGTATAATCGTTTCCCATTGATTTAAATCAATGAATGACTTGAAGCACAACATGTAATATGGTAACCGCCCCTAACACCCTGAAACCAGTTACCGAACACGAAGCGATGCGTTCTTCTCCCGAGACGGAGGACTTGTTTTTCCACCCTGACCTCCTGGGCAAAGACATGCGAGACGAGGCCGTCATCCAGGCAGCTCGAGAGGCCCTCATCGCGCCCGCCCGAGAGGGTCCTTACTACCTTGACAACCCGCGCCAGAAGTTCTACTCCCAGCACGGCCAAGACAAACACGTCACGAAGATTTTCAGGGATATGGTGAGGGTTTTCGGTGTCATATTGCAGTGGTGTCTCATTAAAAAAATTATTCTTCCCACCAATTTAAATGCAAAAACAAATTTACAGATATATTTATACCAGGATTCACTTTAAAGGCGAATTATATTAATATCAGGATTGATTTTTAAAATAACGAGCAGGGTCTTAAATTTTTCCACATCCACATACTCTGCACTCATACAGGTTTTACATTCAGGTATTGTCGGTCGTGTGTATGTCTTTTTCAATTCTATGCCCTAACTGCTTAAAATTGCGGATAAATTATATTGAGAATGAATTACGTTGTTATTAAAATATTGGTTTATTATGCGTAGCTTTCCCAGCTTGAAACCGTATAAATAAAAGTTGAAATAACGATTCCAGAGAGGAGGCTTCTTCTTCGAAGTAGGAGCGTTGACGGGAGAGAGCTTATCTAACACACTGTACCTTGAACGGGAGCTCGGCTGGACGGGCGTTCTGATGGAGCCCACGCCCGTCAGCTACCACGTCCTCAAGAGCAAGAACAGAAGAGCGCACATCATGCGGGCGTGCCTCGCCCCCGACACCAGCTACAGGGAACCTGTCTTTGAGTCAGTGATTCACACTAGAACACGCCGTCGTTGTACGAGGTTCTGGTTATTGTATGCAATTTTTAACTGATTACCTGTAAGTAGTTCCTAAGCCGAGCTTATGATTACAATCTGCATAAACAGCCTAACAGATTACCGATAGTTTAACCGAAATCTTACCCCGAATATTACTCATTGAAATTGGCCAAATAACCCGAAAAAAACGGTCGATTACTCACAATCTTACCCCGAGTTATGACCATAAAAAATTTGAGCACTCTATTCCGATTAAACACCTGAACATTTACCTACAATCTTATGCCGAATCTTGGCCACTAAAAACACGAGTTAACGACCATTTACCCCGATTGACCGAGCACTTTTTAACGAAGACTCAGGCTTGAGCGAGTTTTTGATGGAAGAAACTTTTTGGTATGTATAATTGATTTAAATTTTTGAAATACTTTCAAGAACCTGGGTTCTCATCTTTATTGATGAACACAAAGCTATAAGGTACTTTATACGTTTCATTACACAGTTCTTGAAACTCGGCAAAGGACATATCGCAAGCAACGTAATCACTGTGAATATTGTTCATATCGAGGAAAACAAAACTGGAATAAAATTAATTAATTTGAATTCGTTCTAATGGTTTGTCTTGGTAATATGTGATAGTTTTGGGATAAGTAAATTGAACTAGTTATTATGTCTTACACCGGTGTGAAAACTATCAGCAGGATTTTGATTCTTTTCCGTAGCAATATCACCAAAAAAAGAACAAACTCTTCTTCCTTGGATCTATATCACTGGGATCAGTTACAGAAGCAGTATTCTCAAAATATTCGATTGCACATTTTTGTTGACGACTTATAGGTTGGTTTTCAAGATATTCATCAATATTGCCATTGCAGTCAGAATAATAAATATAAAACATCAGACATTTTTTCTCGTAATAGGCTGCCTCGAATGACAATAGCGTGTAAATGAACCACCCTCTACTAACTTTAATTTGTTTCCATCATAAATCACTCTATATTTTTGAATATTTTCAATGGGCTCATCACTTGAAATCAATGATTTCAGATTCATTATATCCCTTATCGAAAGCGTCCTTCAACAACTTATATACAGGCTGATGAGTTGACTTGCCACACGGGAAAAGATTCTTGAAATCAATACAGTTCTCCGATAGCACGTTTTTCCGCAGTAAATACAAAATGGTTCATCTGTTTATTTTTATTATCGTCTTTCCACTTATAGGATGACACGGATAATTCCGGGATTAAAAGGCAAGCCTTATGAAGAAACAGTAAAGATTATGAAGCTGTCAAGCCTCTGTTATCGACGTCTGCGTGGTGAACTCATTGCAGTATACAAGTATACCCGCGGTTTATACATACAAGGTATCAGAAGAATCACTAGAATTTGAAACAAGAACCAACACCAGGGGCCTAAACTAAAAAACTGCGTTGTAACACATGCATGCGACAACATTTCTTCTCGCTTCGAGTCACCGACACGTGGAACTGCCTCCCTGATAGCATCGTTGACGCTCCGAGTATGAACGCCTTCAAGAACAGACTAGACGAAGCTATGCAGGAGCATATGTTCAGTTTTGAAATGCCTAGCATCTTTCGAGCCTTGCAATAAGTCCAGCAGCTATCTCAATCAATCGTCAGTTATGGAAAGATTGTGTTCAAAAGGCCGGATTCCTTGTGGAATCAGTCACGAAAAGTACAAGAATCGGCAACAGGCCATGGGCCTATTTCTTCAGTGCCGACACTTCTATTTTATAGAGCATTTTAAAAGTTGTATTTCTATAATCCTTCTCAATGTTTGTTCTATTATATTCGCTTGTATTATAATCTGATTTATTTCGAAAGAGAGATTGCGAATATCATAGCGAATAATATCAACGTCAATCTGCAGCTGATTAATATTTCCAGAAATGAACATCACCTCTCTTTGGACATCTGTTATTACGTATTCCATTTTTATAAGAAATTTCATCAGGCTTTTTTTCTCCTAAAAGGCTGCATCGAATGACAATAGCGTGTAAATGTATCACCCTCTACTAACTTTAATTTGTTTCCATCATAAATCACTCTATATTTTCGAATATTTTTGATGGGCTCATCACACTTGACTAGATGAAATGACTTTTTAAACCGAAGCGTAAATGCGTTAAGTGGAGTGAATGCCAATCTTTTGTGTACAAATTATTTCATATCGTACATTAGCTCTCCGTTTTACTAACCAAGATTATAAATACATTGGATGAATTTATAAACTTAGTTTAATATTTATCTTTTCCCAAAATCACAGTAGAGCTCTCCAGCGGACGCCTGTTCCAATATCCTCAACTTTTGCAAGTCGTTCAGAGAATTCATCCTGCTTTTTCTCACTACTTCTGCTACTTTATTCATGTTGTCATCTGCCCGTCTTTTAACACCATCAATATATGCCTTTAATTCAACTTGAATTCCTGCTAATGAGGGTACTTTTTCATCGAGGGATTTGAAATTTTTCATTTGTTTTCGCAATTTTGATCTTACTTCAGTCATTTCCAGAGCTAATTTCATACCAAGATTTTCCAATTCTGTATTTACTTTAATCATTTCTTGAGTTACTCTTTTGTCAATATCGGTAATTTCCTGGAATTTAAAAGCAAAGACAATACCACAGAAATTCACCATATCTTTATAAGAGAAAACGTTTCGGAATCCAGCTCCATCGTCAGTTCATAACACAAAATTCAGTTCAGAAGGAGTTCAGTCCTAGAAACACAAATACAATCAATTAGTAAAGTAAAATGCATTGTCAGGTTTTAAAATGGAAAAAAATTAAATAAGACATGAAATTAACGCTAGTAAACGGCCTATCTATTTACTATTTCAAGAGGAAAGGAGCTAATAGCGGCATTCAGACTGGGCTTCTGCTTGAATATATACAGGGATTCTAAAATTCGTAGATCAGTAACACCTGATGTGAGAGCTAGAATTTTAAAATAGCTATGAGATACAAAGGTGTTGCACTGCTCGGCATGAACACGTACAGCAGAATGAGGTGGATGTGCAAGTAGGTTCTCCTGCCCTAATGCTTAGCCAGCCTAGTATAGAAATTGCGTGACGTCATACCGATATATTGACGATACCTTTATTAATTTTTAAGCATCCCTCTCATGTGGGCCTTCTCTTTGACTATCTTGATCTCCAACATAAGTCTATCAAATTCACCATGGAGCTTGAATCAGAGAACAGCTTGTCTTTCCTTGATTACAAAGTTACCAAATCTAATGGCCGTTTCCAAATTTCTGTTTTTAGAAAATCGACATTTACCGGCTTAAGCACCAGCTTTTTTAGCTTTTGTTCCTTTCGTTTCAAATTAAGTGGGATCCAAACATTGATAAACCGCGGCTTTCGCATTTGCTCCAGTTTCCTAGCCATGCTCTCTGAATTCGAATGGTTGCGCAATATCTTTTCACAAAATGGCTTTCCATCGCATCTGGTGTTTACCCAAGTTACAAAGTTTATGTCCAAGCAATATACTGCAGTTGTTCCCAAGTGTGACAATAGGAAAGTTGTTTACTGTTCTTTTCCCTACTTTGGCTCCGCATCTGAGACTGTATGTCAAATGAATTAAAAGTTTTATTTTCTAAATATCTTCCGGATATAAATCTTCATGCGTTGCTAGTTAACAATTTTAGAATCGGCTCGTTTTTCAGGTATAAGGATACCCTACCTGTTCTTATGCGATTGTCACTAGTTTACAGATATAGTTGCGCACAGTGCGCATCAGCGTACGTCGGTATGACGTCACGCAATTTCTATACTAGGCTGGCTGAGCATAAGGGCAGAAGTTATAGAACGGGGAACCTACTTGCACATCCACCTCATTCTGCTGTACGTGTTCATGCCGTGCAGTGCAACACCTCTGTATCTAATAGTGATTTTCAATTTCTAGCTTCCACATCTGGTGTTACTGATCTACGAATTTTAGAATCCCTGTATATATTCAAACAGAAGCCTAGTCTGAATGCCGCTTTTAGCTCCTTTCATCTTGAAATAGTAAATAGATAGGCCGTTTACTAGCGTTAATTTCATGTCTTATTTAATTGTTTTCCGTTTTAAAACCTGACAATGCATTTTACTTTACTAATTGATTGTGTTTGTGTTTCTAGGACTGAACTTCTTCTGAACTGAATTTTGTGTTATAAGCTGACGATGGAGCTGGGCTCCGAAACGTTTTGTCTTGTAAAGATATGGTGAATTTTTGTGGTATTTTCTTTGCTTTTAAATTCCTGGTTAACTTGCGATTTAAGCTAACAAATGATTTTAATACTGTCATTTCCTGAGTAACTTTTCCATCAAGAGTTTGTGCTATTGATTTTACTGCAGGTAATTATCTCTCGAGAAAGTTGGTATGCACCATGACACCCTCCCTCACTAAATCAATTTATTATCGGTCATTTCGGAATCCTTTAAGACCCCCTCATCAACATAACTCTTGCATGCTGCATCCTTATCCTCAATTGGACAAGAGATATTTGCAAGTCTCCGATTCTTCAGGTCAAAATTTTTTGACCTGTACCTGTGAAGTACCTGTCGAGGTACTGGAAGCCAATACCTAGAGGACCTCTTAGATGTGATATGGGGGTACTATTAATTTTTGTTCCAACACCAGCCATTTTAATAAAGTAAAACTCTAAAGCCTACAGACTTTCCGGAACTCGTGAAGCTTTAAGATTATTTATACGACCAGTTAATATTTTGTTCATTTCTATGGTTTTATCAGTTTCATTCTGTAGCATCAATTTCAGTTAATTACTTTTATTCCGATTTTATTTAGAAATTTTTCTTTTTGATTGATTTTTTATTTTATCTCTGGAAACCTCATAAAATTTGTTTTTAAGATCCTTTATAATTAATAATATCTTCCAGTTTTATTAGCGAAACTGACCCCGTTCGTAACCCCATGATTTGTTCTGTTATGTTATTAAATTTCACATCATTAATTGAAGCTAAATTTGACTCCAAGCCCAAGCTTTTGAATTTCAGATCAACTTCAGCAAAAGATAATTTTCCATCAATTTGTAACTCTAAGTTATGAATCCGTAATTCTGAAGTTTTAGCTTTTAATTTACTAAATCTTTAAACGCCAGATGTACTCTACGGATCTCCTCATCAGCTTTAATAATCAGTTTCAAATTTTCTTCATTATGTTCTTGACTTTATCTTCGAGCGTTACCTGCAAACTATTTCTTTTCTCCTTGCATTGTTTCATTGGTTTATCCTCAATGTCCCTTTCTCTATTTTTCATTTTGTCATCGAGCGCTAACTGCAAATTGATGATTTTCTGATAAATTTTCTTGATTAGTTTTTATTCAACATGCAATTCCAAATTCTTGACTGCCATCGAAAGCCGACTGCAAACTGTAAATTTTCTCATCAAATTGTTTAAATAGTTTTTCTTCAAAAGAATTGATCTTGGACTCTAAAATTTTATATATATCTTAAAGTGCAGACTCTAAAAATTTCAAACCTAAATCAGTATTAGAAAACTCAACTCGTAAGTCATCTCTTAGAGTTGTAATAATTGAATTGAAAGTTGAATGTTTATTTCGAGAAGTTTCGATTAAAGTTTTCAGAGACTCTAAAGGAAATACTTCAAAATTGGTTTTACCGTACCATCTTTACAAGTTGATGAGAAAGTCCAATTATTTGCATAGATGTTAATACTTGTCATTTTATAAATAAAATAAAATAAATAAATTTTAGCACCCATTCTTATAAATATCTAATGGGATGGAATCTAATCTCTCATACTCCAGTCTTTTTAACATTTCTAAACATAAATGACCACAAATTACATCACCCATTGTTTTGTATTTTATAGGCGGACCAAAAAATGTTGCATTTATTCATGTACGTTTTAAACTCGTTGGAACATGTTAAACAATAACTATCAAAGTAATAACAGGCATCTTTTTCCTTATACCAACAAGTCCAATGCGTTCCACTTCCCTCTTCCACATCCAGTTTAAAAATTATTCGCTCCGCTTTATAAGGTGACCTAGGAAGTCTATCTCTCATAAAAATATCTTTGACTGCGGGAACTTCCAATACTCTCACAGGGATCAATCTTGAACCTTTTAGGATCCCTTTTTAGCTTCTATTGCTTCAATGTGTCGTTTTGTTTCTGCTATAAGTTTATCATTCTTTCTTCTTATCAACCGCACTAGCTATGGCAGAAGCCATCCTACCAGAAACCCGGCAGCACCTAGAGCTCATACGATAGCAGGAATTGAAAAGATAAAAACTCCTTCTTTTGCTTATTTTACGGATACAAAAGAAGTTTTAGTTTTCTTACATGTCAAGCAACGTCCGCTCTTCAATATTTTATAAATTTTCGTAATAACATACTGAGCATGCTCAGTATCAGTCTTTTTTGACACTTTACACGATACATCATTTAAATAAGATATAAATCCGAAAAATTATAAATATGTAGTAATTTATATTAACTTTTTCACCATCAGATTGTAATTGAATTATTCTGTTTGAAAGAATCATTGAAAGAATGTGTATTATCAGGAATGCTGGTATTGAATTCAGCTTCTATCTTCATATCAATAAGACTGTCGTTAAGACGTTCATTTGCCGACTGATATCAAATACAAACGTCGGATGTAAAAACCTATCATCTCTGTATGCAACCTCACAATTGGCCTGTGATGCATAATCTATCATTTTCTAAATCAATTTGTAACTTTTGCTATGACTTTATCAAATTTTTTATTCCTGACAGCCGCTGCTCAAGGACGACCCATGGTCGCCTAGCGGTATAAATTAGCGGCTCTATTTCCGCTTTAGGTTCTGGTTGTACGAGGGAAATAAGCGCCTGATTAGGATCCGATCTATTACTTGATAACCGTGGGGCAACTGCAGGACGCGCGTATTTGGTACCTGATACTTTCGGGACAGACACGGCCGAATCTGAAAAGTGCGTTGGAAGATGCCCCCTCCCTTCCTCCCATATAAAGGGAGGAAGGGAGGAGGCATTTGAATGTTATTAATAATCAATTAGAAATTTTAATTATAATAAAATGACCCAATTAAGACCATTTAATAAGTTAAATAACTCTAACAACTTGATCTCAATGTCTGTTTATTTTAAGCTCTGTGTGTTCATTTTGAACTCAATGTGTGTTTAACTTAATTACAACACTTCTCTTTAACTTCATTTCTTGTTTGTTTGTTTGTTTGTCTGTCTGCTACAAATCTTATAATCGATGTTTAACACACTTCTACCTCTCCAATCAATCTTAAATTTTGCAAACTTGTGTAAAGTTTGAGACAATGCATGAATCAGTTGACAAAATTTGAAAATTAAAAAAAATTCAATATTAAAAAATTGGAAAAATTTTGTCTGCTACAAATTTTATAATCAATATTTTACACACTTTTACCTGTCCGATCTATCTGAAAATTTGAACACTTACGTAAAGTCGAAGACACTGCATGAATCAATTGACAGAATAAATAAATTTGAAATTTAATTTTTTTATATATTAAAAAAATGATAAATTAACTTTTTTAATATTCGAAAATAAAATTAGAAATTCATTCTACATGTGTAACATTGGAGACACTGGATTCTTTAGAAGTGTTGTCTTTAAAAAGTAATTTTTAAACGTATATCATATTAATTCAACTCGATGTAAGTACAGCTTCTGGAATCCAAGATGGTTCATGATATCCTTTCCATTTAACTAACAATTTTCCTTTACTCTTTTTCGAAATTTTATAACTTTCATAAACATGACTGCTCTATTTTGATAATTATTCTTCATAAAAACTCCCTAATACTTCTTCACCGCTCATATCTTACAACCAAAAAGTTACTGATTTTGTCTCTAATAGTTTAGGGTACGTACACAGTGAAAGCAGGTTGCAAGCGTGCTGGTTACCTGCTGAGGCTGGCGCCTGAAACAAGCGCGAGAGGGTGTTTACAGAGGAAGCAGGAAACCAGCTGGAAGAAACCAGGTTTTTTATTAGAGAGGAAGAAACCATTCGCAAGAGGAGGAAACCAGGTCTTTTTGATATGCATTTAATGTAAAATTAAACCAATGTTCCCTTACCGTCACAGTTCATCTTCTTGGCAATGTCAGCCCAAAGTTTCTCAACTACAATTCGGTTAAAGTTTTCTTTACTCCATTTGTCCCAAATGGGTGTTCGAGCATACATCTCTGTGATTAATTGATCACTGCCGATGCTCATCATATGTTATTACCTCTCAAAAATCCATCCAATTGAGTGCAAACAAAGAAAATGGATGGTTTAAAGGTACAACTAATTCAAAAATGACCATATGCCAAGCTGGTTGGGAAAATAAGATTGTGCAGTACATTCCGGTAAATAGGTATAAGCAGGTTGTCGGCAGAAGCCTATTCATACAGGTTTTCACTGTGAACACTTACATTATTATCCTTTGTTCATTCTTGTGGCAGGTTGGAGCAGGTTGCCCGCGCGGGCAAACCTGCTTTCACTGCGTACGTACCCTTAAAGATGATAAATAACTCACGTGTGAAATTTAGGGATATCCTTTTTGAAATCTCTACGTTTTCTACTAATTCTGACACGATCTCCAATCTTGAATTTAGTCTTTCTTACAACAGTCTTTATCTCTAGGAATGAATTTGCAAAGACTATTTTACTGTACTGCTCAATTGTAGCTTCACGAGGAGTCATTTTTATTGGTCTAAGATTACTATTATTATAATTTTCAACTAAATCTGGTAAAATATCTACCCACTTTTTTGTCTTGGCGTACGTGAAATATTTCCACATGTTTGTCTTGAGAGCTCGGTTAAATCTCTCAACAACGTGAGTTTTAGTTTCATTTTCAGTTGTAAACCATTAAGTTTCAAACTTTTTGAATAACTCTTTGTCGGCTTGTTAATGAACTCTAGACCATAGTCTGTTTGAATTTTTGAGGAATTCGTTCAGTGAAAAGCTATTGGAAAAAGGTTTTAATCTCTTCACCAGTTTCTCTACACTACGTATAGGAACTGCTCAAATAAGTTTACTAAAGATACACGTATTAATCACAGTTAGACTGTAATTTTTGCCTTTAACAGTATTCTTTTGCATGTCAACTAAATCTGCCTGCCATTGATCATCGTTCTTTGTTACTTTGACTCTTCTTGTACTGAAATTTGGTTTTATTGGTTTATGTAGAGTGTATGTTTCTCATGACTCCAACCAATTCGTGACTTGCTTTCGAGATAAACCTCTTCTACGAACAAGTCCCCACGTAGCCGGTTTCAGGACAGTAATAAATTTGACTTAGAATTTTACCACTCGCTTCTGTGAGTGGACTTTTACTTTTTTTTATACTCCAGGACCTACATTAATTTTTCCAGCATCATACCATTAACTAATTTTACATCAGTTCTAACATATTAAGGCTCATTAGGATCTATCGCAATTTCAGCCGCTTTCTTCGCTAGTATATCATCAGACTTGTTTCTGTCTTTAGTTTTTGTATGCTCGCTATAGAACATATCATGCTCTTTACAAGCTCCATTCAATGAATTAACTTCTTTATAGCCTTCATTCTGTCTTTTTTGCATCTTAGTCCCAGGGCAACAGAAGAAGTAGGTATGCTTATCATTGAAAGAACCGTTGAGAACTTGCTCAGATTGAATGTTGAAGGGTAGTTTTAAATGCATTTCTGGCAGTGCATGGTAATTTCCTTAACATCGGTTTAAAAATGCCACTCCCAGTTTTTCATAACGATGAAATGATATCAGCTGGTTTAAATATTCATTATTATCTGTTGACAGTAGCTCAGGATAGTTTATTATTGTTCTTTTATGTAGACTATCCCTTTTATCAGAATATTTTACTAAACAGTTTTTAGAAGACTCGTACTCGATCCAAAAACATCAAATTTTTTCAATGTGTTTTTATTTTTTCTTTATAAAATGAAAGCTGAAGAATCATCTAATGTAAATAACGTGAAAAACATACATTTATTGTGTAAACTCTTTGGATACATTTTTAATGAAATGAAAGCAAATATTGTTGGAATGAATCATTGCAAAGTTACTAACACAGTAGTCAAAAACCTAAACAAACATATAGAAACTCAAAAACACCTTAAAGCAATTAACATTTCGATCATATCAAGGAATACTTTAGTTCAAAGATAGAATGTGTAATTTGCAATTGTGAATCTCAAAACTTAAAAAGGCATGAACAAACAAACGTCCGTAGAAAACGTCTGAATCGTAGCATATTAGCCAGTTCTTTCTTTTATTGTAATCTTTTTAATTCAGAAATGGATGATGTCGGAGCACATGAAAACAGCTGTACATTTTAAAAATACATTTGAATGCATGCGAGGTGATATTAAGAAGAAGGCTGTTGATGATCAATGCTCAGAACATATTTATCATGATATAAGAACGATCAATCCGAAGTTATTTCTCAAAAATACGACATCTGAAGTTATTCAAGTAATTAAGCAGTCAAAATTCGATACTATTATATTATAGCTGAATTTGCAATTCGACTTCTATAAATTCAAATTAGGTAGCGAGAAAATTTATAATACCGCTTGTTTCAATTCAAACAGGTTTATAGAACTTTTAAGGATTCACATAAATTTTGAATACAATTAAAGGACTGTATGATAATCTGATACATAGAATCGAAGAATTTACGAACAACTATTCTGGATGGACATTAATCAATTTGCTAAACTTCACAATCAAAATTGTTGAATACACACCTTTAAGAGGTTCTAGCAATATTGAATTACCAGAAAAATTGAGACATCTAAAATATAAGTCAATAAACATTAAATACCAAGATAACGTGTGCTCTAGGTGGACGGTCGCGAACCACTTCTGCAGAGATGAAAAATGTTAACAAAATAACGAAAGTATTGAGGAAGAAAGCGGAATTGTTAGATTTTGAGATATCAAATTCCCTATGAAAATTAAAGATTAAATATTTCTATAAATGTATATAGCTTGAATTATTGTTTGGAGCTAAGCCCACTTCAAATAAATAAAATTAAAAATAAAGATGTGGTTTTATTATTGTTAATAACAAATGAGAATGGAACTCATTATGTCTTGATGAGGTCTCAAAGTCCATTTATTCACATGGTGAGCTATAGAACTAAATATGTATGTCCATACTGCCTGCATGCATTTATAAGCAAAGACCTACTTGAAAAACAAAATGATTGCTCTGTTCCCACACCCAGCAAATATGTTTTTAGTGATGGGAAACTAGAATTCAAGGCCTTTAAAAAGACTATCAAGCATCCCTTTGTAATTTACGCTGATTTTGAATCGACTTTGGTAGGTAATTATTCATGTCAACCAGGCCTAAAGTCGAATTATACGGGAATATTCAAAAACATGAGCCTAATAGTTACTGTTGCTATACTAAATGCGAAGATGATAGGTCCTCAATTTTGGAGTTGTATAATGGTTAAGATGCATCGTTGAAATTTGTGGAATATCTAGAAGCAGAAACAAAACGTGTGTATGAATTAATAAATCAATATCCAAAAAATATGTTCTTCAACTGAAAAATACCACGAACACAGTAATGCTACAGTTTGCTATGTCTATCATGTAAAGTTTACTAAACAAAACTAAATGGTTAGAGATCGCAACAACCTAACGGGAGACTATAGAGGTCCAGTGCATCTCAGGTGTAACTTTAAAATTAGAAATCCCAATTCTATTCCAGTGTTTATGCATAATTTATCCAATAATCATTCACAACTCTTTATTAAAGAACAAAGGTAAAGTGTCTTGTAAAATAAATGCTATACCAGAAACAGATCAGAAATACAAAAGTTGCACACAGACCGTCAAAGTCGGGACGTACATAGATAAAAAAACTGGGAAGGAGCAAGGCATAACAAGAGATTTAAGATTCTTAACACTTTCAGATTCATGTCTTCATTGTTGGATGCATTATCAAAAAATTTATCTGAGCATATAGAATTGAAAAGACATTTCCCTAATAAGGAACATTTGAAATTGATACAAAACAAAGGCATATATCCATATGATTACTTGGATACCTATAATTAAATGAATTCAATTAGTTTGCCATTGAGGGATGAATTCTATAACAAATTAAATGATATAAATATATCTGCTAAAGAATATGAACATACTAAAGAGCAGAGGTGGGCAGTAGCGCGCTACATGTAGCGGCCGCTACTAGCGGCCGCTACATTTTCAGTAGCGGTAGCGGTAGCGGCTCTACATTTAAGGCAATGTAGCGGTAGCGGTAGCGCCCGCTACATATTTAAGTAGCGATACGAGGTTTTGCCGCTACAGCGCTACCGCTACATTTATAAACAAAGCCTTAAGATTTTACTTAAGGGGACCGGCTACCCTCCAACAAAACTTTTTTGTTTACAGACGGATCGTTTTGAAACTTGGTACACATATGTAAAACAGAAATCTATGACCTTTTTGTTCATGTAAATTAAAAAAAATGAAAGTAAACCTGAAATTAACAGAAAACGGCATATAAGGGGTACTCTAAAAAAGTTTATAACTTTTGCAAATCACATGCTACAATGTCGAGACACATATCATTCGATTTGTAACAACAATATCTAGCGACTGTTGAGCCCCGATTTTTCATTTTCTTCTTCGTTTTTTTTTATTCGCGTTCCCATTTTTTTCACATTTTTACCCCCCACCCCCTCCCCCTCCCATATATAAGTCAAACCATGCACATTTTAAAAAAAGGCTTCTAGAGTCGCTAGGTATTGTTTTTACAAATCTAATGGTATGTCTCTCATTGCCGTAGCTTGAAAACTATTGGAGTTATAATTTTTTTAAGATGGCGTTTTTTGGATTTGTAAATTGTTCAGGGGAGCCAAATAAAGTAAAATTCATTGAAAACAGAAGAATATGCCCAAAAAGTCTTGATATTGTAGCCCAAGCTTTTCCATTGCCAATTATTTGCATTCAGGGTACCAGCACGCGTCTTTAGACCTATTTATGTTCAATTTAACGTGAATAATAGGCTATAAATGGGACTTTTTATATATTCATTTTACATAACTTTACAACTGCATTACGCAAAAACTATCGCATGTACATCCATGGTAGTAGTTTCGTTAAACGCGTCTTGTTTGTAGCTTTCAAACGAGTGCAAACACTTTGCAATTAACGTAAATAATGACAAAAATACCATTTATTTGTAAATAATGATATAAAATGATCATTTATAAAAGTTCAAGACTGCATTACACAAAAAAGTATTGCATGTACATCTATGGTAGTCGCTTTGTTGAACGCGTCTCGTTTGTAGCTTTCAAACGAGTGCAAACACTTTGTAAATAACGCGAGTAATGATCAATATATACAGATTTAATTCAAATAAATCTTTGTACATATTGTTAAAAAATGTTCATATATATATTTTTAAAATTGTCTTACGCAAAAATTATAGCACGCACAGACATGCGGTAAACTGAGTTAGACGCGCCTTTTCAGCAGCTACAAAATGAGTCAAGAAAACGGTAAAGCCAAAATTTCCGATTTTTAGGGTAGCCGGTCCCCTAAATAGTATTAAATATTATTTAAAAACTAGCATGATACATACATAATATAAATTACAGAATAAAACTGTACGAAAGATTTCGGTGTAATGTTTTCAACCTCAGCCTGTTACTAGTGTCAACATGTTAGTTGGTACCTGTTAAGTTGTTACCAGTTACCACTTACAGGTTTTTTCATCTTTCAGTTTGCTTGCAGTTATTTTTACACAGTTATTTTTATGTTTCACCTTCCGTACATGGATGTCTACTTTAATCTACCAATCTCAAAAATAATCCACATAAATATACAAAAAGAGTGATTTCTATATGTATATCTGGATAATTTTTTAGATTGGTAGATTAAAGTTCACATCCATGTAGGGAAGGTAAAACATAAAAATAACTGTAACTTTTATTTACTTTATCTAACCCGTACCAGTTCGGTTAGGTTAATTGCAATAAAGTTGCATTGATATGTTTTAAAAATGTTTTATTATCATTAAATGTTAATGAGTAAATCCCAATAGCAGAACAATAAATATTAAGAGATTTCTAATAATTTTGGCCATTGTAGCGGCTAATGTAGCGCGCTACATTTTACTGTAGCGGTAGCGGTAGCGCCCGTTACAATCTAGTGGATGTAGCGGTAGCGGTAGCGCCCGCTACATTTAGAGCATGTAGCGGTAGCGGTAGCGCCCGCTACATTTAGAGCATGTAGCGGTAGCGGTAGCGCCCGCTACATTTAGAGCATGTAGCGGTAGCGGTAGCGGCGCTACATTTCAAAGTAGCGCTGCCCAGCTCTGCTAAAGAGGTTTGAGGTGTATTCAAATGCAAAAAATTTGAAGATTACCATATCCTCTACCTCAAAGTTGTGTCCTTGTTATTAAGGGAAGTGTTTGGAACTTTAGAAATACCTGTTTGAAAACATATAAATTAGATCCAGTTCATTATTGCACAGCTCCAGGTCTATCAATTGATGCTCTATTGAAGAATACCGAGATAGAATTAGATTTGATAAACGATCCTAATATGATACTACCCATTGAGAAAGGTTTTTAGAGGTGGTGTTTCAATGATTTCTACAAGACATGCTAAAGGATATAATAAATATATCCCTAAAAGTTATGATCCTCCAAAACCGAGTAAGTATATATCATACATGGACGCAAATAATTTATATGGTTGGGCAATGTCACGGAGCCTACTAACAGGAGACTTTAGATGGTTGACAGAAAACGAACCATTCAAAGAAAATAAAGGATACATTTTAAAAGTTGACTTTAGTTATCCAAAAGACTTACATGACAATCATAATGATTTACTTCTAGCACCTGAAAATATTCAAATAGGGGATGTTCATAAGTTATTACCTCGTCTTGGTAAGCGTGAAAAATATGTAATCCATCACAGTAATTTGAAACTTCATGAGAAGCTTGGATTGCAAACTAGAGAAAATTCATAGAATATTAAAATTCGATGGAAGTCCATGGATGAAGTCAGATATAGATCTGAATACACAATTAAATGCGTCAGCACTCAAAATCGGATTTTTATAGATATTTCTTCAAGGTAATGAATAATTCTGTATTCGAAAAAAAATGGAGAACATTAGAAACCGAGTCGAAAATAATTTGGTTAAGACTAAGCAAGAATTGAGAAGATTAGTTAATAAACCTAATTTCAAATGATTCAAAATATTCTCGGGAAACATGATATCATGTCATATGCAAAAACAAACGATAAAGTTTGATAAACCTATCTATGTGGGGATGAGCATAATAGATATAAGCAAGACATTGATGTGTGACTTTCATTACAACTCCATTAGAAGAAAATATAGCAATGGAGCAAAGCTATTGTTCACTGATACCGATTCACTCTGTTACCAAATCCAAACCGATGACTTCTATGAAGATATGAGGGATAATCAGGACTTATTTGACACATCGAATTATGCTAAGGATCATTTCCTATATTCAAAACTGAACAAAAAAATTAATCGGTAAAATGAAAGATGAAACTAGCAGCCTTCCCATAGAAGAATTTGCAAGTCTTCGAGCAAAGCTGTAATAACTGTATTGTCATCGCCCAAAGTGTTCTGTAGGTTAAAAATGTATTAAGAGAAATGTTATTTAAAGGAATACAACCATGGATGAATATAAGAGAGCATTGAATAATGAGACTATACATAACAATGTATAATATCCCAAGTGATAATCATGAATTGTATACGAAAGTGAGCAATAAAATGGCTCTGAATGGTGATGATGATAAAATACACGCATTAGCAGACGGTATTAATACGCTAGCATTGAATTACTATTCAATATAGAATATTGGTTGTGTGAGCCTTCATAGAAAAGGCTTTTTAACGCCTTTTTAATTGCAGGTTGCTGCACGCCCTGGATAGGTTGATTTAACGACCCATAATAGAAAAGGATTTTCTACGTCTTTTTAATTGCAGGTTGCTGCATGCCCTGGATAGGTGGAGTGGACGACCCTTAATTAATGGAAAAATCTTTTCTACGCCTTTTTAATTGCAGGTTGCTGCAGGCCCTGGATAGGTGGATTTGACGACCCTTAATAGAAAAGGCTTTTCTGCGCATTTTTAATTGCAGGTTGCTGCAGACCCTTGATACATAGGTGGAGTTGACGACTCTTAATAGAAAAGGCTTTTCTACGCCTTTTTAGGTTTGTTGGAACTACGAAGGTAGAAATACTGAAAATAAAAATATTGCCTGAAGCTTTCATTGAACGCATTATGGAAATATCGATTATAATAGATGTGTACATATGTATCACATAAATAAATGTTTTAAAATCAACATAGAGTTTTTGAATATCCGATGCGAAAATATTATTAAATTCCAAATAAGCATAAATAAAACAACCAATTTTCTTGCAATGCTTAAATTGCCCTCAATATATGAGTACATTCTTACCAGTGATTTACTTGGCGGCTAGATCGGAGAGATGTTTGAATGAGTTTGTCGTCATTCTCTCTTTTCTTATAAGCTCATAAAGGGGTAACGAGACTTGAGCAAGTTTTTCGAATTTTGCTCCTAATTTGCCTATCCAACGCAATCTATTTACATATGACATAGAAATACCTAGGTTTTTAGCTATCACTGTTTGTAAGGTCGAAATTCGTCTCCCCAAAGCAAATTTATCATAATGTTTCTTACAAAATTTATGTAGCAGTATCCATAAAGGATTTGTTCTTTTAGCAGTGACGTAATTATGTTTTAATTTTACTACATTCTTTGACCTAATCAAGAATCGGAACATTAAATCGTAATCATCACACGTAGCAGCAGATGGATGGGAGTTTTCAATTTCGTCAGTATTTTCAAAAAAATTTTTTAACCAATGTTTTTTTGCTGTGGATTTTCAGTTCTTATTTGATTATTTACCTTGAATAATTTCTTTACGTAGGGTTAAAAAGGGGTAGATATTTTATCCTCACAAATATAATTTTGAATTGTTTCATATGAATTATTTTTTAACACATTCTCTATCAAATCCACAACTAGCAACAGTTCTTTCTGTGCATCTCTCAACAAATTTTCTCTCTCAAAAATTATATTTGCCATAACTTATTCCCTCAGATTATGAGGCGGTGACATTAAAATAAGGGAGCTGATTGAGTCGTTGAAGGCTAGAAAGTAAAAACAATAGATAATATTCTAATAATCAAATTTGTGATATTAAATCAGACAAGTACTCTCATACATTACATGAGACGTTATAGCTAATATTATAAGCCACATTAAATATATTTAGCAATGTTAATTACGTATGATATGAAAAACAATGGCTAATTGGATAGTTCAATGTTTAATGCAGCACTTCTGCAGTTAAATATTGCATTGGAGTGCAATATTATTAACCTAGAATCCTAGATCAATGCAGTAGACTGGAAGATATTGACGAGAATGGTCGAGTTGTCGGAAGAAAATGACAGTTTATAATAAATTCGTGGGTCTATGTAGTCAATTGGTCAGGGTCATTCACCCACTCTCACATCGTGATATCGTATAATCATCTTGTATGTTCTGGTCTGTACATGAAAATCACGCTAAACATCGCTCTTCTTACATGAGCGGATGACATATTAATACTGACGTTATAGCCTCAACGAAAGTGGTCTGTCGGATTTGCTAAAGGTGCTGTAGTGAACGTAACACACCGCGGTCACCTCGTGAACACTTATCAAACGAATGTGGGGCATGCGTGATGACATTTACGGTGTTTAATCGTACATATTAAGCCAGCGCTGGCTTGAGATAGCTTTCCTCTTTTCTCTCTCGCTCGAGTAAATGTATCACGAGACAAAATTGGCAGCTCTGTCTGTATGCAATTTATGTCATTATCATCCCGGTTCTGGAAAGTATTTCAAATATTTAAATCAATTATATATCCCACAGAAGTATTTTGCCGACAGCCGCTCTATGTTAAGCACTGAGTTCTCGGGTAAAAATTGCTCGGTCAATCGGGTTAAATGGTCGTTAACTCATGATTTTAGTGGCCAAGATTCGGGATAAGATTGTGGGTAAATGGTCAGGTTTTTAATCGGAAGACAGTGCGTATAATTTGTATGGTCATGACTCGGGGTAAGATTGTGGGTAATTCACCAGGCTTTATTCGGGAGTAATTGGCCAATTTTGATGGGTAATATTCGGGGTAAGATTTTGGGTACATCAGTGGTAAGCTATTAAGCTGTTTATGTAGATTGTGATGATTAGCGCGGTTAAGTAATTACTCCTGTACATTAACATTTGAAATCTGTTCATGCCTCGAGCCTTCGAGCTGACAGACAACGATGGTGTAGACTATTTCCAGCTCAGTCTTGTAGCTGGTATCTAATCCTGTCTGAGTCGAGTTCAAAAATTTGTATGTTTGTGTCTTTGGGTAATAATACCTCGTTGAAAATAATACCTTGAAAATAATTCCTCATGTAATCGCGTGGTTTGTAAAGAATTTTTCTTGCAAGTGAACGCCTGCTTCTAAAAAAACAACGTCTAATAATGCGAAATGACAATTTTAAAGAATATCTATCACAGCGTCTCCGTCGTTGCAACATCCACACCAACTTCATCACTGAAGGCATGTATAATCATGGAGTACAGGGTCCGCCATATTTATGGCAACGGATGTTTGCTATATAAAAATAAATCGGTTTCTAGGAGACTTTTCTTTTATAATGAAGCTTAATATCATCTATTAATTCATCTATTTTATATTGCAAAAGTCTAAGGTGTCTAAATTTACTATTACTTATGGCAGTAGATAGAAATGCAATTGTAACCCTTCATGAAAAGGGCGAGAGTAATTCAGTTATTGCAAAAAGCTCCAAATTCGTCGTGAAACTGTGTGGAAGGTGGTAAAAAAATTCAAGGAAACTGGTGAAACATGCAATCGACCTGGTCATGGAAGGAAACGAAGGGTCCGAACAAAACAACTGGTCAAAATGACGAGGGAGAAGTTGAGGAGAAACCCTCGTCGCTAAGCAGCAAAATTGGCTGCAGAAGCAGGAGTCAGTCAGACATCAATGCGTAGAGTCCTCAAAGATGACCTCAAAACCTTCCCTTACAAGATGCAAACAAGGCATGAACTAACAGACCGTCATGAACGAATGAGGCTCGAAAGAAGCCAGCACATTCTGGATCTCATTTAGGATGGCACGCTGCCCAACTTGGTGTTCAGTGACGTGAAAAAATTTGACATTGAATAAAGCGTTAACCGTCAAAATGACAGAGTTTTGATTCGGGATGGATCTGTTGCAACCAGAACAGCAACACGACGTCAAAATCCCATGTCCGTTATGGTTTGGGTCGCGGTAACCGCCACTGGGAGGTACCCACTCGTTTTTGTCCCCTCAGGAGTCAACGATACATTTCAAACATTTTGGAAGCTGTGTTGTTACCTTGGGCTCATAAACACTTCAACGGCTCACCATGGAGTTTTCAATAAGACTCTGCCCCATCACATGGCTCAAACATGGCTCGTTCATTAGCAAAAATGAATGGCCCTCAAGAACCCCTGATTTGAATTCTCTCGACTTTTCTGTGTGGGCTATTTTAGAAAGTATGGTCTGCAGAACACCTCATGATTCTTTGGATAGTGTGAAATCTAAATTGACACGAGAATGGGACTCGATCCCTCAATAAATGCTGCGTGTCTCCTGTGAAGCTTTCCCGCGTAGATTGGCGGCCGTCATTAAAAATATGGGTGGTCATATTGAATAAATGTATCTGAGAATTGTTTAGGTAATTCTTGGCTACTAGCTCATCCAATAAAAAA
Source organism: Hyalella azteca (assembly GCF_000764305.2). Taxonomy (NCBI): domain Eukaryota; kingdom Metazoa; phylum Arthropoda; class Malacostraca; order Amphipoda; family Hyalellidae; genus Hyalella; species Hyalella azteca. The sequence goes on from NW_025944519.1 coordinate 254,190, forward strand.
AACAATGCAACTGTTTGTTACATTGAGAAATAACAAAAAACATGCGTTGCCATAAATATGGCGGACCCTGTATAATCAAGAGATAATTTGTTTCTTCAGTATAGGGAGAGAAGCTTGGGGCAACACTCTTGTGGACGCCGAGAAGACCAGTAAGTCGGTGGGAGTTCCGTGCTATCCATTCTACAGCATCCTGGCGGCCCTGGGCAACCCTGTGGTGGACTACATGTCACTCGACGTCGAGGGCGTTGAATTGAAGGTACAATAAACATGTCGCTAATCTAAGGGTCTTATGAAATCAATGATCAGCATAAGATAGATAAGATAAGGATTACAATTATTTGATTAGGATTCAATCATTACGATTTAACAAATAGCAATTACCCCATGATAATGATTGTAAAGATTATTTCAGAATTTGTGTGCGGCAGGTGCTGAAGAGCATCCCGTGGGATGACGTGAAGATCAGAGTGATCACCATCGAGATCTTCTTACTTCCTGAAGGCCCTGAAGCGCTCAGGACGTTCATGGAAGGAAAAGGCTTCAAGTTTATAAAGCAACTCAACCAAGACTATCTGTTCATCAATAAACAACTCAGTGGAGGTTTGAACATGAACGTTACTAAGTAAGAAGCTTCTAAGCATACGAATATCAATGAGAATTAATTTCCAACGCTGTTCTCTCTTAGGTAATTAATTCGCTAGTTTCAATCGCTAATATAAATAATTTAAATTCCGTTTTCCCTCGTTAGTTTGAACGAAAATTAACTGAATTTTGTTGGAAGACTTGCAAACGCAATCCTTTACCTACTCGCTGGCGGATAACTTTTTCGATAGTTGTTTGAAAATTAGCATGAAAGTTTCGAAAAAGATGAAAGGATACAAAATTTAAGAACTTTCTGTTATACTGAATAATTTGAACTTCCACTCAACAATGTCCTTCTAATTTTTTTGTACTAATCTGTTTTAGTCGCTGTAAAATTTCACGCGGTTGATCCTTTGGCAAATCATAACAAATTGGGGAAATAATTGCGGTCCATCCAAACATTTTGATCAATAGTATAATAGTCGGCTCTTTCAACAATCATTCCATAAAGTTTGTGTTTACTGCTTTAAATTGGCCTTGGAATAATTTTGTAATTCCAGTTATGTTTTCGCTATGTTAGGGCTGTTGCAAAGTAAAACCAAATGAATCTGAAAACAAAGGTTCCCAGTTGCGAAATTTGATGCTTCGTAATTTCTTACTAAATGAAAATGGATGATCTATGAAGTAGCTGCACGAGTCTTATGACTTTGGTTTAGATATATTGTCAAGTTTCTTATTACTTTTTTCAATATATTGTACAATATTTTTCGTTTGCCTTGGTAATTCGAAAATTAGTGTACCGATGAACATTTTTATATCTTTAACAACGTTTCGAATGTATCAGTCATTCATTATTAAGTTACAAGTCACTTTGAGCGATGAAATTTGGATCGGCATAAGTACAAAATCTTGCAAATAGGATACTAGTACTCAAAAATCAATTTGGTTAGAAATAAATATAAATATGATAAAGAATTAAAGCACCAAAAATTATTTCAAAAACAGTCTCAAGGTTCTGACAATTCCAGTAGTTTGAAGGTTAATGGCTGAGGTCCCAATCCTTAATTAATGATGTGGGCCTCGCGAGTCGGTTGGCGTCGGGGCATCGCATGACGACGCTGGTGCATTCTTCCAGCACCGGACGAGTGATGGTCTCGTTGTGGTCTTCCATTAGGTGGTTCCTTGGTCCACCAGACTGAAGTTTTTTCTTGTAAAACTCACGTTTTTTGCATGGGTTATTGTTCACTACAAGATTCAGTATTTTCTTATTTGAAAATAGATCAGTAGTTTAATTTTATTATTAGTTACGCTTACGATGTTGTTGTGAACGGTGGATTGAACTTCATCTTATTTATGACCACAGGTCTTTTGATTCTCGTAGTAGATGGTTGTGACGTATGCGTTAGTCTCTGATTCGTTGTCAAGTCTGTTTTGATTCTATCGAAGTTTTTAGATTTCGGTATCGATTGTTCTATTGACAAACCCATTATTGACTAAGATTTTTTGCAATTTTTCAGCTCCGTATTTAAGTCATTTTCAGATTAGAGGGTTTTGAGAGCTCGTTGGATGAGAAACATGCACGTATTGTGCTTGTGATAAAATTCTAAGCGAAGCTTTATTATTGCTGCCTGATTTACTGCTGCGGACGACCTGATATTACCATATATGAATATAATGATATTCTTACCTGCATCTTTTTTTATTATGGCTGCTAATGTTCCAGATTAATTCAAAATTATTGCTACTGCAGAAAAGATGTTTTTTAATGACTTTGCTTACCTTTTTACATTCACTGAATTGCTTTAGGTTTGATCAGAGATCGGAATGTGAAAAACAATGCTTAGAAATGGATTCTAAGCGGTATCAATCCTAATATTTTTGGCGACTTTCATGATGAATATAACATAATCATTTTTTTGTCGGATGCAGTGCATGTTGTCCTGATACCCGTAAATGAAGGAAAAGCACTTATCACACAGCTCCTTATCTCATGTGATAAACTGAAAGCTGGCTGTAAACAACTTCATATGGAGCGCACACGCAACGTCAACTATCACATTCACTCGTTCATTAATGATCACTAACCATGTAATGTATGATGGAGCTTACGATCGCGATATATGCTACGTTCTTTTCAATAGAACTATATCACTTTTTAGCTGACTAAACATCTTTTATCAGGCGTATCATGATGCAACAGACGTATCATGTTGCATCAGGGTTAAATTTTTTTCAAAGAAGGAACTTCGCACGAGCCGGAATACTGAGTTATGACCAACGAGAAATCGAGTAAACGTACTAAATTTATAATAGTTGGCTGCACCTCGAGATGAGATCGACTATATAGGCCTGAATTGTGTATATAATAAAGATTTTAGTATCGTGGAATCTATAGCTTTGCACAATGACGACACTGAGCAGAGGTGTCAATAGTATTATGCTCGTAATAATTTCATAGCGAAAAGTTGTGTCCTCTAAGTGCTGACATACTAGTCAAGTTTATTCCATACCATTTTTTAGCTAATGTCTTTATATTATGAACTAATTGTAATGTTCACCTTCACTGCGATGATGAGTATGATGCCGCTGCGTTGCAGTCCCGAGTTTAGGATCAAATTGTAATCACGGCGAATATTCTACCAAGACTTCTAACGATTGCTGTATAGGAATATGTAATTAAGACTATGTAGATTAAGAAGGAATACCTTGAACTAAGCAAGATGGGAGCTTTGTTGAACACGATCTAGGTTCGTTGTTCTGTTGTGTAAGACGTAATATTTTAACTTGGGACGCGACCGAGTTTTCCGACACAGTGTTAAGGAAAATAATGTTCAGAGAGCAATTGAAGAAGAGAACCTTATGTTAGACATCATTGCTATTGAAGCGTTGATGCCAGGAATGTGTCGAGCAAAGAGACAAACATTAGGTGGTCGTGTGCCGCAAAGAGGCAAACTTTGGATTGATGGGGGATTGTACGAAAATAGTGACAGGAAATATTCGTTCCTGAAGTGATTAAGTGCAATATTTATATAGCAGAACGAGCTCCTCTGATTGGCTGAAAAGAGAAGAAGGTTAGGTTCGTTGCTGAAGTGGTTCAGAGAGCGGCTAGGTATGAAGCTTGTCTAATCGCGAGATAGGCACGAGAGATAGCGAGCCTGCTCGCATTTTCAGTTCACCGTCACATTAACGATTACTTGCATCCCCCCCCCTCGTGGAGAGCCAACAGAGGGATCACTCACAGACATCTCTATTATCTCGTGCTTGAAATCTAAAATAGAGACTGGCAAGTTTTCCGCATATGCTTACCTTGTCCTCTATTTCGTTGCAACAATTTGATTGAGTTGAATTTCAAATCGATTCAAGTCATCAAAACTCCTATTAATCAAGCCGTGCATACGCAATGCACACTAACATACAGACAAAATATAAATATATGATCGGTTTTAAAGCCTAATATTGCGTTCAAGTTTAAATAGAAGACACATAAAAATGAACCAATTAACCTAGCTGAAGATTACAGGACAAAAGCGCACGAATGAAATACCAATAATAAAGTGCAAAATCACTAGCAGCCGCGTATCATCAAATAAGCAACACTTCTCAGGTGCGAAATGTCTAATAAGCTATGCGCTGAAATATCATGACATCAATTAACTAACAAATAAACTCGATTAGTTAAATTCATTCCAGATCAAATAATCAAAATCTTATGAAGTAGCAAAACGCTGCGAAGCGTAACATTCAGCCGTAAAAAATGCACAAAGAAACATTTAAATATTTCGTGGTCATCTATAGCCACTAGAAAACTAGCTACCACAAAACAATTAGCAAAACATTAGAGCCGAATCAGCCAACTATACTTGGAGAAGACCAAATTAGTAAACCATATATTTTGAGCCATCATATCGGCAATTACGTGAGATAAATAATTACCTAAACTTCGACTTAATCAAATTAGAGCAGTGGTTCCCTAAGTGGACGATATCGCCCCCCCCCCTGGGGCGGTGGAAAGATCTGGGCGGTGAGAAAGTAATTAGGGGCAGTAGGGGGGCGGCAGTCCGCGAAGTCGGAGTCAGAAGTTCGCACGTTTGTTTGATGATTTGTACACAACACATGCAGAACATGACTTCGACTCGAATAAATTTTCATGAGCGAAAAAGCACCGTTTGGTAGTTAGGAATTTATGTTTAAAATTTCGTTCCAATCTGTTAAGTAGTTTGGAATAAATTCTTTGATCACTGCGAATTTCGGCCCGTATGGCCATATAACCCCCGATTGAATGAAGGTGAAATTTGAATTTTTTTTCACGAGCTAAACATCACTGTTAGGTTCTAATGAATACGTGTTCCTAGTTTTATCGAGCTGCGTTCATTAGTTTGGGAGATGTTCCTTGGTCACTGAATTTGGAGATGTCGTGAAACCGGCTGCGAGACCAGCCTCGAGTCCGGCCGTGAATTTGTCCGAGACGTCTTTAATTTCTAGTGCTGAGACAGTTACAACTGTAAAAAATATATTGCTTTACTAAATGGGGTTCTATTTGTGAAGTACACATTTATGATTAACCTTTCTATTTCAAAATTGCAGCATACTAAATATGAAGAAAGAGGCGTTTGTTTTTATGTGTCTGACGCGGGGGGTGGGGGGGGGGCTTTAGATTCACTGGGGAGCCAAAGGGTGCGCCAGCCTAAAAAAGTTTGGGAACCACGGAATTAGAGCAACATGCGAACGAGGAAACATTTAATTAATCTTCTGTAGCCTGAAATACGAAATTACGAAGAAATATTTGTTCTCTTTTTTTACGCTATTTGCTATGCAATAATATCATTTCTATACCATTTTTAAAGGTGAAATGTATCATAAAAAATATATGATTTGAAATCAGGACGAATGAACAATCAGGTGACGAAAAAAGTTTTCTTCCAAGATTCAAGAACTTGAAAAATATACTGTCCTTCTTACTTATGTTGTTAGTAAATTCAGTTTGGAGCTTCAATTATTTTTCCGTCGTTAGAACAAACATTGTCGAAAATATCTGGAAATAAAGAGAGTGAAAATTTGAATGGACTTTCTCAGCATGTATTCAAATTATATATAATAATATATGTTTCCAACCGCCAGGCGTTATCACATATCAGGCACTTGAAGAACACTCGACAGCTCCTCCCTTAACAAAATTTAAGGTATGCTGCAACACGTCGTGATGGAAGTGCTGCAGAGGCATGATGAGGTCGTCCATTTATATCATTATGAACTGAAAGCTAAATCAATCAGCAATCGAAGGTTGATTACATAAATACATTTATGATATCCAACAGTTCCTACGGTTTACAAAATTAACCTGTTGCTTGAATTTTTTCGAATACTTCTTTCTAAAAAGTTATGCACTATAAAAAGAATTCAAGGAAATTTTTTGAGATAAAATTTTCCGGTTTCTGCGAATTAATGATCTTTCACAATTCATTTGAACCTATAATGATATTTTAAAAATCTTCATAACAATAAAGTAGAATATCCCCAACTGTGTTTAATTGTGGCTGAAATTTTTTGTGTCAATCGTTCTCTCATTTTAAATGCACTTCGAGCAGTGCTATTTTTTCTCTGTACTAAAACATCTTAGTATGAAAATTAGCCCGTGATGTAACATTAGGGCATAATCCAGTTGATCAGACTTGAGTCAACATTGCCCTACCGACAGCTCGAAAAGAAACTGTCGTATCATATGGCTAGGCTCTGTAAGAAGCAGTGGATTTTCTTGGGTATTTAGCCCAATGGAAGACTTCTTGAATGCCATGTTAATTGCGCCTATAATCCATAAATTTTGCTTCAAAGAAGGTTGTAGACTTCTTCATTATTTGGACTACATTGGATTAATTTGAGTAACTACTACGATATTTAGCAGCCGTTTATCTTGCCACAAAAGACAAGCTCCCAACCAGACCAGGTCTCAAAGCATTAAAATCGAGCAAGTTCATCTCAATATCCGCGATGAATTCAACAGGCTCCGTGACACCCTTGACAAGAACGTCAAACTCAAAGACACCGTCAGTCCTATGCAAGGTGCTGGAGGAACTCACCAGCATCATAACCATAGTGGCCCGACATCATCCGATCGACAATTGCTAAAGCCTTCATCTCTACCGATTGGATTCTAGCTATCCATCTCATAACTACCGTATTTTCTGAACTTTGAGATTGTTTCCAAGTTATTTTTCTGGATAGATATTTTCGTTTTGTATCCTATATACGTGCATCATGTACTTATTTCTCCCGAAATTTTCGTATTCAATACTTCCTATAACTTTAATATGAATGTTGCCACATATTCGAAACGTCGTTAATAAATTTAAATTATTTCCTTAAACCTGCATTTTGATCAACCAACAACATCTGAAGAATTATTCTACCCTTGAAAATTTAAATCAATGAATAACTTCAAATGTTCATTAACCGCCCTAGTTTAAGCAAGATAATTCTACCATCTAGTACAAATATACATTAACTATATTTGATGATATTTAAATTAATTTCATCAACTATATAGGTTAAGTAAGAAAATTTATAAGAAGTTTTAATCTATAATTGAATTGATCGTGCACTGTTGCTCTTCATTATATGAACTCTATATTTACTTAGTCCGATAACATGGGTGTGCTCAGAATATCGTTTGGATGCAATGAGGCGTATTTCTATCTACCGTCGTAATCACCTCTATACAATCAGTCCACATGCTAACTTTGAGCAGCTAGGCTCTGCAGCTCACTTCTTATCTTCCGTCCACTTGCTACCTTCTGCTCAACGTTTGCTCTCAACCAGAACGAGTTCGCTGACCACTTCATTTCTGCTCCCCCATTATTAGGTCATAAGACTAATGCGTAGTATCAGGTTCGTATTTTGTATCAGTTCCATTAATGCCGGAATAGATCTAATCTCACCGAGCTCTGTTTCGGTAAGATTAGAGATACGTCTTTGTCGGTCATGATTAAAAATCATCAACATTAACGCCCCACTTTGACATCAACTTACACAGCAGTATTGAGCTAATGTGTATATGATGAAAATAAGAGCAAATAATCAGTGGCTTATAAGTATTGGGTTAAGTATGATTTAAATTGAAGCCTTTAATGTTAAGGTTAATGTTATTCTGGCGTAAAAAAACATTTATGTAGGCCAACATTGGTCTTCGCTTACAATTTGCAGCTTTGCAACGTTGCTTTGCAATTTGCAGTTCCATTGCAACGAGAACAACTTCATTCTGTAACCCTAAAAATTAAAAACAAAGTTTACTTACAATACCGATTTGATTTATCTGCATAGATTGAATAAATAAATGTAACTTTTAGATATTAAAACCGGTTCACTATTTTACAACTGATAATATGTTTTGAACGATAAAATGTTCTCACAAGCTTGAGAGAACTCATCCAACACGTTCATTTTATTTTCTTTTTCTATAGAATAGATTTTAAATTTTTTATTTTTATTGATAACGGGATTCTTTCGGGAATAAGAAACGAGTCCAGTGAATTGCGGCTCAATAATTTCTGCGAGAGATATTGCGAGGTCCAGGCAATCTTGCTCTGCACCGCAGCGGCGTGGGGATCACGTCACGTCGGCGCGGCGAACGCTGTCGCCGAATTTACCGCTGGCTGAACCGCAGCGCCAATTATAATATCTCGAGGTTGGAATAATATAGGGCTTCATCAATTTAAATGCATTGCTGCGGGTCATCTTACGCGCGTATAAAGAATTGTACTACAACTTATATTAGGCGCGTAAGCATTTAGCAAGAATGTTGTTCGACCAGGCTTTTCTCAATATTTATTTCCATACATATTTTTTCTCGTTTTTATTTTCTTGCCTAAATATTTTTTTCTCTCCGTAATTCCATCAAGTTTGCTTCTTGATAAGAGTTTCTATAAAGCCTTTTGTCCGGGAAATTCCTTGTTAAAACCTATCGAAATTCCCTTCTATATTTGATTAATCTTTAAGATCGCAGATCAAGAGAATGAATTCGAAAAAATCATCAGGTTTATTACATTACATTACAACGAACGTCATTATATATGACGTTCGTATTGGTCACCCCAAATCATTTTATGAATTTTAAACTTGTTTTCTAATCAATAAAGTTCAAAAGGTGGCAGGAAAGCATCACAATCACACGAATAACATAAAATTCAGGAACATTTGCCAAATGGAAATTTTGTAAGACATTTTATGGCACGTTCTTTTTAGTACATTCTACAATATACCTTAATGCTGTGTAGGTTCTGCTCAGTTGTAGACGTAATGAGATTACAATTGATCGTAGTGGTCAGTGCCGCTACCAATCCGGATAAGTATTGGAACAAACCACATAAACCAACAAAATTAATTCCACAAATAAATTTAAAGCATCATTATTTATGCATCTAATTTATTGATAAATTAGTATACATAATCTTGACCAGAAATGCTTTATTCAAATTATTTATGCTCTGAAAACACATGTCACTTGAGCACATGAGCACATATCGAACAGTTTAATCTAGCTGTGCTTCAGAATTTTGCTGAATATTTATATATACTATAATTATCTATAACATAAATATAAATAAGATTATCTCAGGTAAAAAATAAAAGGAATTTTAACAACCCAATATTTCAGTTTCCCCATTGACGGGAGAACAGCCAGCCCGCTGTTAAATAATCAGTCGTCACTTCTAATCAATGAACCATCGGTTGTTATAGCGCTGCAACAACTTATTCATAAAAAATTGACCAAAAAGAATTTCTACGACTTGAATGAAAAATTTATTACAGCTTTAAAAAAATACAGGAATTTGTCTGCAGTCGAATTTTTTATCTCTCATTGCTGTAGCTTCAAAACTGTAGGAGGAGATAGTTTTCCAGGGACAATAAGTGTGATTGTTCAGTAGAGCCCGACAAAGTCCCGGGCGCCTCGAAATCGGCATTCAAGGTTGCAAGGATGCAAGACCAGACAATACTGGAGCTAAATCTCTGTCAAGGATGGTGGGAGCGACAGAGCAAGAACCATCCATTACGATTGTTGAAGGGTTACTGAATTGGAGAGTGTGAAGACAAGCTATTTAAGGTGCACCGATCGAGGCATTTACACCCTATGTTAAATGTTGAAGAACTCCACCAACCCTTGCTCTTTCGCGATCTGTCATGAACGCATAAATAAACCTACAGAGATGATTTTGGTACCGTTGGATAGGTCAGAATGTCAGCTTTAAGATGAGACTAAAAACCGGAAAAGCCAAAATTGTCGATTTTGGACCCAGACGCTCCCCTTAATGAGAGCTGATTCCTTAAATAATGAGAGATGACCTCTTAAATAGTGAGAGCAGGCACCCTAAATAGTGAGAGCAGACCCCTTAAATAGTGTGAGCAGACCTTTTAAATTATACCATCTTGCTCCAGAAATAGTTAAAGCTGAAATCTTACCTAATATCGGCTGAGACCAAGCACGGTACGGGTTGCAGTGTCAAGCGGTTTGAAAATCAAAATAGGAACAATCGGATGCCTCTAGTCGAATCATTTAATGGTTAGAGCAGGCACCCAAAATGGCTCAAGCCGACACTTCTATATGTCAAAAATTTGTCCATTAATGACAACAGCATTCATTTGTTTGGCGTGATATTCCGACTCGTAATCCACTTTTCACGTCAGTCCTCATCCCAAAATGCAACCATTATTTGTATTGCTCATTAAGAGGTTCGTTAAACGGCGCAGGGAATAAGGATTTTACATTTTTATACGCCTATATACGCCTGTATGATATATGTTTGGTGAAAGAAAAAATGTACTCAATTGAAGATCATAGCACGGACTTATGATCCGAGCTTGTGATATAATAGATGAACTGGCAGTCCCGATCAGCCGAGCCCGTGTTTGGACTGAGGCACTCAGCACGCTTGTAACTTAGTATGCCTGCATCTTACTGAGTCTGGACTGAGGTTATGATAAACAGTCCCCGAGGCAAGGAAAAACTGTCCCAAGGCAAAGATAAACAGTCCCTCAGGTAAGGATAAACGCAAGCGAGGCTGAGAGTGATATACCACTAGGTAAGGACAAAAATCAACCACAAAAATATAATCAATACCATTTAGAGATAATCGGTCCACATATACTCGTAGAGATAATCAATCTCCATATAGAGATAATCAGGCCCAGATATAAAGACAATCAGCACCCCATATAAATATAATTAATCACCCATATAAATATAATCAGTCGCCCGCATATAGATAATCATTATGCCTATGGATGACAACAACCCCCCCCCCCCCC